>NC_085138.1:228899872-229124872 GCF_035046485.1 Aedes albopictus
ACCAGTGCTAGACATCCATCTGTAGGCACTTGTTGAAAACGTTCGGAAACAGCCAGAACGCTTTCTACTCTGATTCAATTTATAAATAACTTTTACTTCCAACTGAGAGCATGCTTCCTTTCCTCTTCTCGCACACGCACCGTCATATGCACATGGATGACTACAAAGCTTTGTTGCATTCTACGAAGCGAAATTTTCTTTTTACGCATGGTTAGTAAAAAAGTTTGACATTTGTTTGTTTTGTTTCATTCTACAAAGCGGAAGCTAAAATCTACGAATGAGCAAGCTTAGCGTCTGTCGGATTCGTGAATTCGTACATGATACAACTCCATTTGTACTGTTTCAGCGAGGTGGTACGAATGGACTGTACATTTTATGCAAATTGCTTTCAATTTACGAAAACTGGTTTTACGAAGCATATTCGTTGAGCTTTTACGAAAGTATTTTATCAGTGTATGTTTGTTCATAGCGAACAGCAGTATGTTGGATTTTGCTGTGCCTTGGTATTGAGGCTGCGCGCTCAATCTCCCTATCAGCTAGAGCCTCTCTCGTAGGGTGAAGGGCCTTAACTGTAACAACTTGGAGGTAGATAGAGGAGCGAAGGAACGCCAAAGCCGCGATAGAGCGAGCGAAAACACTATGCCCGTGTAAGACACGTCTGGACAGCTATTGACTGACCCGGCTGACCAATTGAGACGTTGTTTCGAGGACTTTGGAAATCTTTTTTAAGTGTCGGCCACGCCATCAACACCTCAGCATGATCCGACAAGGGTTCGACGCATTACCCGTGTCAACACCGAATTTCTATCATTGCAGGAGATAAAAAATAGCCATCCATAGCATGACATCGAACATAGCCCCGAGGGTCGATAGCATATCAGCTGAGATGCTCAAAGCTGACACCGTAGTATCCACGCAACTGCTACATCAATTGTCTTGCAATATATGAGAAGCCGCGACATTTCCGGTCGACTGGATGCAAGGCATCTTAGTGAAGGTACCTGATTATATGCAACAATTGGCGCGGCATGATTTTATTGTGTATTTTTCTCAAAGTCCTCTGCAAAGCAATCCTTAACCGGATACAGGAGATGATTGACGCAACTCTCCGACGGCAGCAAGCAAGATTCCGTGCCGGACGAACCTGTGTGGACCCTATTGTCACGCTCCGTATTATCCTGGAGCAAATCAATGAATTTCGAGTGTTTATTGATTACGAAAAAGCTATCGACCATTTCAATCAAAATAATGGCGCAAGGATGTTCCTGAGAAAATCATCGGCCTCATTGAAGCACAGTACAGGGCATTTTCGATCAGAGTACTGCACAACGGTGTCTTGTCCGATCCCATTCCGCGTCACTGCTGAAGTGAGGCACGGACGTATACTATCACCGCTGCTGTTCCTCATCGTAATCGACGAGGTCCTGGTAGGTGCAATTGATTGTGTACCAAATCGTGGGTTGCTGTGGCAGCCCATTACCATGAAGCACCTAAATGACTTCGAATTGGTTGACGAAGAGCTTAGCGACGCTCTGATATGCAGCGTCAAAAACACCAAATCGTTGGATGTAAACATGGTCAACCTTTCCAACTTCACGGTAGCTGGGAAAGCAGTGTAGAATATTTAAAGCTTCCAATATCTTGGTAGCCAAATGACGGCCGATGACGGCACCTAGATTGACATAGGAACACGGATCAAGAATGTGAGGGCTGCTATTGCGAGTTTAAGAAATGTATGGAAAAATAACCCAATTAGTCGACGCAACAAAATTCAAACTTTCAACTCGAACGTGAAATCTGTGCTGCTGTACGCCAGCGAAACTTCGTGTGTGTCAGTGGAGAACACTCAACGGCTGCAGGTCTTCATCAATAGATTCGTGCATGGTGGCCTCACAATTGGATCTCCAACGTGGAGCTCCATCGTCGATGTCATCAAAAACCGATAGCGAAAGATATTCTGGAGCAATACTGGAGGTGGGTCATCCACACTCTACACAGGAGCAGAAAAGAAATCTGCTAGCAAACGTAAGATTGGAACCCAGCAGGACATCGCAGCAGAGCCTCATGGCGGCGAAACAACGAGATAAAACAAGTCGACAAAAATTTGGCCTGGTCACAGATCTAGGCGATGGCAGACAACCGCCTAAGATGAAGATCTTTCAATTCGGCCCTCTGTACCACCATGGGTGCTCAGGATTGAAAGCTTGTGATGAATATTGCACCTTGAATGCAAGGTTCGAACGATTTGATCCCCCAGGATTTACTGCTTGATCCGCTCCTACCATGAATACCAATTTTGTTTCATTAGGTTTAAAAAATTTCTTCTGACCGTTCACACAGGTTAAATTTTCGCATACCCAATGGCGTGACAAATTTCCCAACTATCAGTAAAAGTATCCACACGTACCCCTGAACCATAAATCAGACCAGTTTTCTGCAAGGGCCGCCGCCGTTGTTGATGCAAAGATGCACATCCTCCTCATTGTCATGCCAACGCGTCCCGTGTGCGATTATTTCAAGTGAAACGCTTTCATGTGAGAGGAGGCTATAAATTCTCAACTAATTTCCGCTATCTTTCGGTTGTCATCACACATTACACTCGCAGCCACTGAGAGCGATTTAGCTCGTGTTTGCCTCGGCTCGCTACGACACGATGACGCCGTTTAACTGAGGGCCGCGGCCGGTCGGTGGTGGTCGAGAAGTTAAACGGTACGGTGCAGCGCGACCGCTTCTTCCGTGGATTAGAGATTGCACGGGTTCTATTCTAAATAGCAAGCCTGCATCAACCCCGGTAGCTAGTGTTCATTTGTCACATAGAAGTGCTAGACACAGCGATATGAATAACTAATAAGATCCGATAGACGAGAATATTTTTTCGCTTTGATGATAAGCATCGTCGGTGACAGCTGGTTATTTAGTACTAGATTTTGGATGTACATACTGAGTCTAGCAAATTGAAGTAGGGGTTGCATTCTTCACGGATGAAAAAATTGTAATTCGAACATGCATTTCTTTAACGGAGAAATGTCTTCAAAAAAGTTGGTCATTTGGAAACTACATATCGTCGTTCAGAAAATTATCTAATCTATCATTGCACATAACGCTTCAACCAGTTTGTGCCCCAGCAGGGACATTTTCCTGATAAAGAAAAACTTTTATCTGTTGTAGGTTTTTTTCTCGGCTTCTCTAACTCTCTTGTTCTTAGTATTCTCTTCATGTTGGTTGTTTTTCATAAGAATAACTTTGTCCAATAATAAATTTCAATGTCATAATAAAGAATTATGAGAAACGTACGACTTGAATTGAAAGCTGGAAGATTATTTGATATGTTTAAAAAAGAATAGATCTGAGATTGCAATCATGATCTTTTGGAACAGAAGCACTATCCCTTACCACAACTTCTAATATGTGTATAATCCAAAGAACATTAAGACCAAGTAAGCCAAAGTGCGAGTGAAACTAAATACTTTGCAAACCATTGTTACAATGTATTTCACACCAAACACAGCTATACTATGTATTTCTTTCTACACAAGCCTTATCCATAAGCCACTTTGTTGTCATTGGTTCTGGTAGTTGTTGTATCTGTATAGCCAATCCTCATTACACATGTCATTACGAGCTTAGGAAACCCTACACATTCCCAGCCCGTTCAACCCCTTCCAAATGGTGTAGATTTGACAGTGTATGTACATTTTTGTGCGACATAAATTGCGCCTTGTGCATCACCATGACCATCATTTTCCTTGTCCCTCTGCGGGTGGGTTTCCATTTGCATTTTCACCCAAGTGCGATTAAGTAAGGGCGGTACATTGATATGCCGCGTTTATACAACGCAACGGTGATTGTACGTAATCTTGTTGAATATGGCAGGCAACAAGCAAGGTGGCAATAGATAAAGCAGTCCATTCATGGAGGAAGCCGCCGGATTAGTCACGGATTCGTCGTAACCCGGATTAGTTTCGCTTCATGGCGTTCGACTAGACAGGCGACGATTAACATGTCATTGGACGGTGTATACTAGTATGGTACACGCTTGTATGGAAAAAATAAATCCTCGCTCCAGTCGACTTTTTAGATCCCATTTAGGTCCCATATGAACTGTACAAAATTTGAGCGCAATCGGTGAAACTATAATTTAGCGCAAGCGGTTCAAAGTTTTCACAGGATTTACTATGGGAAAAGTTACACTTTCAGATAAAAAATCCCAGAGGTCGTCCCTTGTCTCCTTAATTCAAATCGATCAATGTTTCTTGTATAAAAATCAATTATGGAACTTTCCTTCGAAGACCGCAAAACAATTGGATGCTTGTGGAAAAAGTTATTGATTTATTACCGATTAGTGATCCAACGTACGGCTTTTTATTTTGTTTTATCAGCAGCACTGCTGCTGCCGCTGTTGCATGGGGTGGCGGGAGAAACAGCAGCAGCCAAGGCAGCAGCTACAGTGCTGCTAATAAAACAAAACAAAAAGCCGTTCATTGGATCACTAATCGGTAATAAATCAATAACTTTTTCCACAAGCATCCAATTGTTTTGCGGTCTTCGAAGGAAAGTTTCATAATTGATTTTTCTACAAGAAACATTGATCGATTTGAATTAAGGAGACAAGGGACGACCTCTGGGATTTTTTATCTGAAAGTGGAACTTTTCCCATAGTAAATCCTATGAAAACTTTGAACCGCTTGCGCTAAATTATAGTTTCACCGATTGCGCTGAAATTTTGCACAGTTCATATGGGACCTAAATGGGATCTAAAAAGTCGACTGGAGCGAGGATTTGATATTTGTCCCATACTAGTGTATACGCTAGAGTTACTTTCTATTGCCGCACATACAATTAAATCATTGCTTGAGAATTATTTATGAAACTTAAAATTTTCTCGTATCATAATTTCAATCAGATTCGAACTCATCTATTAAGAAATTGGTAAGAAAACTTTAATATTGTAATGGGATCTGAAATATTTCCGGAGTTACCAGGCTGATCCCGAGGGGTAATGGGAAAAGGAATATGTTCCTTCGCGTGTCAGCAAATCATAAAGGTTTAGATTTCGCACAACAACGTTATGGGAATTGTCTTTTAGACCACACCCAGGAAAAATAACAGCAGATGTGCTCACGTCGAAGCATCCAGTCATCCAATCGGGATCGTCTTAGCGGTTCTCCGAATCAGCTGCCTGAACTGGTTATAAAGGTTAATTGGATAATTTTGTAAATACAGTCGGGTCTCCTACTAGACGCTGCTACCCACTTCACGCCCACCGTGTTTTCAGGCTGTCTTACCAATTTAGTTCATTTTTATTGTGTGTGATGAGTCTATAGTAAGCACCAAGTGCGCTAGAAAAAATAGATGGATTCGATGAAAGACAGCTGAGAAATTATGGTGGGCGTAAAGTGGGTGGCAGCGTCTAATAGGAGACTCGACTGTAGATGCTGGAAACAATGTGTTGCGACAGGAAAGAAAAAGCATCCACTGGAATTTGCAGCTAATTTATTATCGCTTCAAAACTGTAATTATAGTTAAATGTTTCCATAATATTTCAAAGTAATCTTAGGGTCCGTTCAAATATTGCGTAACGCTTAGGGAGGAGGAAGGGAGTCTAGCGCTCTATTACGCTTCATACAAAATTTCAAAATCATCCATACAAAAGCTGTTACGTGGGGGAGGGAGGGGGTATAAAGCTGTCAAATTTGGCGTTACGTAATATTTGAATGAACTCTTATTTTTCAGTATAATATACAATTCTGGACTCAGCTGTCCAGCTTGTTCTTAGGTTAGTTTTAATGCCAAAGTGTGATAGTGTGTGGTATAATTTTGCATTAATTGTGTCATTTATGTATGTAATTCAATGTTATTACCTTTATTAAATCATAATCAGAAAAAAAGTCTAGTTTTAAGCACAAATCAATAATTTTAACCTTCATTCAGCCAACGTACATTTTCTACCTTCGAAAAAGCACAAAAATATTCATAATTTTTTTGTTTTTCGACGGATTTTGATGAAATGTTCACAACTTCCCGAAAAACTCTTCTAGTTTATGATGCCGGGGACATATGTGCCTGCATGGTTCCGGAGTTATTCCGGATTTCCGGGAATTCTTTTAGGACATCCTCCAGAAGTTCCACCGGGAAATCCTCTAGGAAATCCTCCAGGAATTCCTCCGGAAATTTCCACAGGATTTCATCTAGGATTCCCATCAGAAACTACTTCAGGAATTCCTTCGGCAACTTCTGTAAGAATTCTTCTGGGATTTTTTCCAGGAATGCCTCCGGACTTTTTTTTTCCAAGATTTTCTCCAAAAATTTCACTGAGAATTTCCCCAGGAATTCGTCCATGAGTGCCTCTGAGAATTCCTTCATGAACTCCTCCGGGAATTTCTTTAGCAATTCCTCCGGGATGTTCTATGGGAATTCCTCCAAGAATTTCTCTAGGAATTTCTCCTGGAATTTTTCCAGCAGTTTCTCCAGGATTATATCCGGAAATTTTCTAAGGAAAACTGTCGGTTTTATTTTTCTAGAAAATACTCTGGGAATTTCTCCAGGAATCTCTTCAGGAAGTCTTCCGTGTTTTTTTTTCTCCCAAAACCCTCAAGAATTTCTCCCGGAATTCCTCTAGGACTTCCTTAACGAATACCTCCGGGAATTTATCCTGTAATCTCCAGGAATTCCTCCGAGAATGTCTCCGGGAATTTCTCCAGGAAATCTCTCAGGAATTCCTCCGAGGACTCTTCTGAAATTCCTCCGGGAATTTTTAAAGGAAATCTTCGGGATTTTATCAGGAAATCCTCTGAAAATTTCACCAAGTATTCCTCTGAGAATCCCTCTAGGATTTCCTCCAGGAATTCCTCAGGAAATTTCTCTAGGAATTCCTCCGGTAATTTCTCCTCAATTCCTCTGGTAAACTCTTCAGGAAATCCTCCTTCCTGGAGTTCCTTCCTTCCTTCAGTTTTTAGCTTGCTGAAGAACTTTGTTTAGAACGGCATCATTCTATCTTATCAGGATTCTGACATACGCGCCAACTTGTGACGTAGTTGGGGGGGGGGGGGGGTCAAAGCCTCTCAAAATCAAAGAAATTTGGAAAACATCGACGCAGCTCAACCAGTTTAGGCATATTCACGTGAAAACTAGTGCATTCAGCTGAAAAAAGTTGAATATGGTCCAATTTTGGAGAGGCTCGCCCCCCCAACTACGTCACAAGTTGGCGCCTATGGATTCTGAGATATAGAAGTTTGAAGATTTTTTACCCTGGTGCCATCTAGCGGACGATTTTCGAACCAAAGACGCCGTTGCAGATAGTTCTTAGCCTGCTGATCAACTTTGCTGGAAACAGCATGCTTGCACCTCATTAGGGTATCGAGATATACGTGTTTGAATTTTTCAGACATAATGCGCCACCTAGCGGATAAATCCCAAACCAAAGACTTTACAATCAGACAGCTCTGAGCTTGCTGAAGAATTTTGCCGAAGACAGCATCATTCTATCTTATCAGGTTTCTGAGATATGAGGGTTTGAACATTTGGGACCCTCGCGCCATCTAGCGTCCAAATTGCGAACCAAAGTCGCCGTTGCCAGTTAGTTCTTAACCTGCTGAACAGATTCACCGAAGATACTATACTTCTACCTCATCGGGATCTTGACATACACGTTGCGCAAAGTATGTGGCCAATTTTGGTTCCCCAAGAAAATCCAGAATAACTCCGGAACCATGTGGACCAGGCACCCATGTCTCCTGCATCATAAACTAGAAGAGTTTTTCGGGAAGTTGTGAAAATTTCTTTAAAATCCATCGAAAAACAAAAAAGTTATGACCATTTTTGTTCTTTTCCGAAAGGTGGACAATTTACGTTGGCTGGATGAAGGTTAAGATAGAATAATTGACAATATGGAAATGCAGCACGAGTAGTACAAATCCACGTTCTGTATCAATAGTTCACGTTTTGTTTTCATCTCCTCTCTTTGATGATCTATCAACAGTAACTTGTTACTGATGTGGCTGAACCGTTTGGGATAGGGTGCCCATCTTCACGATACCGGTAACAGTCTCCCCCAGTGCTCCCCTTCAGGACCAGCACGATATCCATGTACGTCGAGCACTGCCAGCCTAGTTGTCGGGCGCCTGTAGATTCCCCGTTGAGTTTGTACGGTCGCTAGGCGCACTCGCTCCTCAGATCCTTCGAAGATCTGCCTAACCTTGCTTCGTGGCCATTCACTACGCCTGGCTCCGTCCGTGACCAGGACAAGGTCACCCACCTTCAACGATCTGGTTTCGTCAAACCATTTCGGTTGCCGCCTGATAACTGGAAGATACTCTACAAGGAAACGCTGCTAAAACTTGTCGAGCTAAGGTTAACTTGTTCCCCACGTATCACGAAGATGTTTCTGTGATTCCGCAATGTTGACACCGCCCTGTTTTGTTCCACAAGAGTTACCAAAAAGAAAGTGATTGGGTGTCAAAACTTCAGGCTCCCTAAAATCCAAGGGCAAGTAGATCAGAGGCCTAGAATTGGCAACACTCTCTCCTTAAAAAACAAGCCTCATCGGTAAATTCTCCCTCTGCATAGGCATTATTCATGGTTAGGCCACCTTGACAGACCGTACCAGCCTTTCCCAACCACACCTGTTCTACTTCGTATACGCGTTGGTGAATTTCGTTGTTTCGTAGTTCTTTGTCGATCTGCTCTCGTAATATGCGTTTCGCCCCCTGGAAGTTTGTTCCACTATCGCTGAAGATTTCTATCGGCGATCCTCGGCGACCGATGATCCGCCGTACACAAGAAATAAAGTACCGTAAACCGGGGTCAAATTGATCTTCGGGTCGAAATTGATCAGACGAATCTCCGTTAGATAAAACATACTTCAAATAGTTTCCAAGCAAACATCGTTTAGTATCGGTTCCCAACTCCAGGATTATTTAAAATATGCTAAACTTACCCGAAAAACGTGTCAATTTGATTAGGGGCCCATATAGCCGAGGCGGTAAACGCACGGGTATTCTGCATGACCATGCTGAGGGTGACGGGTTCGATTCCCGGTCGGTCCAGGATCTTTTCGTAAAGAAAATTTCCTTGACTTCCTTGGGCATAGAGTATCTTCGTGCCTGCCACACGATATACGCATGCAAAATGGTCATTGGCAGCGGAAGCTCTCAGTTAAAAACTGTGGAAGTGCTCATAGAACACTAAGCTGAGATGCAGGCTTTGTCCCAATAAGGACGTTACGCCAAGAAGAGAGAGAGAGATCAATTTGACCCCGATTTACGGTATGCTGTTGACAAGCTATACGCTATCTCAAGGAGTACGACTTGTACCGTGAGACACGTAAAGAGAGAAATCAACCTCTTCACGTTTAAACTGCAAAACGGTGAGTCGATAAGGAGAGCGTCCAATATAGCTCTGGTCCTCACAAGTTCCTACCTCATGCTTCCTCCGGCGAGACAGGAGTGTTGGCGTAGGCCCAATAAGCCACCCGTAAAAATCCCCATGGCGAATAACATAGGAGAAAATACGACTCGATACAATCGGCAAAGACCCACGCGACGAAATAAGGACTACGATTGGAATTGCAAGTCACTAGGTTTCGCAGGATGTGACAGGATAATCTACGACGAACTACATCCCCGCAACTTCGACATCGTGGCGTTGCAGGAACTTTGTTGGACTGGACAGAAAGTGTGGAAAAGCGGGCATCGAGCGGCTACCGTCTACCAAAGCTGTGGCACCACCAATGAACTGGGAACAGGATTTATAGTGTTGGGCAAGATGCGACAACGTGTGATCGGGTGGCAGCCGATCAACGCAAGGATGTGCATGTTGAGAGTTAAGGGCCGTTTCTTCAACTACAGCATCATCAACGTCCACTGCCCACACGAAGGGAGACCCGATGACGAGAAAGAAGCGTTCTACGCGCAGTTAGAGCAAACATACGATGGTTGCTCGCCGCGTGACGTGAAAATCATTGTCGGCGACATGAACGCGCAGGTAGGAAGGGAGGAAATGTACAGACCGGTAATCGGGCGAAACAGCCTGCACGCCGTATCGAATGATAACGGCCAGCGATGCGTAAACTTTGCAGCCTCCCGTGGTATGGTAGTCCGAAGCACCTTCTTCCCCCGCAAAGATATCCACAAAGCCACCTGGAGATCACCCGACCACCAAACAGAAAACCAAACCGACCACGTTCTAATCGACGGTAAATTCTTCTCGGATATAACCAACGTCCGCACATACCGCAGTGCGAATATAGATTCGGATCACTACTTAGTCGCTGTATGCATGCGCTCAAAACTTTCGACAGTTATCACCACGCGTCGAAGTCGAACGCCGCGGCTCAACATCGAGCAACTTCGTAACGTAGAAGTGGCTCAAGACTACGCGCAGCAGTTAGCAGTGGCCCTACCAACGGAAGAGCAGCTTGGCGCAGCTACACTTGAAGATGGCTGGAGGGACATCCGATCCGCCATTGGTAGTACCTCGGCTACAGCACTAGGCTCCGCGACTCCGAATCACAGAAACGACTGGTACGACGGCGAATGTGAACAGTTGAAAAACGAGAAGAATGCAGCATGGGCGAGAATGCTGCAACACCGTACGAGAGCGAATGAGGCACGTTACAAACAGGCACGGAACAGGCAGAACTCAGTCTTCCGGATGAAGAAGCGCCAGCAGGAAGAACGAGATCGCGAAGCGATGGAAGAGCTGTACCGCGCTAAGGACACACGAAAGTTCTACGAGAAGCTGAACCGCTCGCGCAGAGGCTTTGTGCCACAAGCCGACATGTGCCGAGATAATCACGGGAATATTCTCACGAGCGAGCGTGAGGTGGTCGAGAGGTGGTGGCAGCATTACGATGAGCACCTCAATGGCGACGTTGCAAGTACCGAAGGTGGCGTGGTAACAGATCTAGGAGTATGTGCACAGGACGAAAGACTTCCGGCCCCTGACCTTCAAGAGATTGAGGAGGAGGTTGGCCGGTTGAAAACAACAAAGTCGCTGGAGCAGATCAACTACCAAGCGAGCTTCTAAAATACAGTGGAGAAGCACTGGTGAGAGCACTACACTGGGTCATTACCAAGGTTTGGGAGGAGGAAGTATTACCGGAGGAATGGATGGAAGGTATCGTGTGTCCCATCTACAAAAAGGGCGACAAGTTGGATTGCGGAAACTACCGCGCGATCACACTACTGAGCGCTGCCTACAAGGTACTCTCCCAAATTTTATGCCGCCGTCTATCACCCATTGCAAGAGAGTTCGTGGGGCAATATCAGGCTGGATTCATGGGTGAACGCGCTACAACGGACCAGATGTTCGCCATCCGCCAGGTGTTGCAGAAATGCCGCGAATTCAACGTGCCCACACATCACTTGTTCATCGATTTCAAATCGGCGTATGATACAATCGATCGAGAACAGCTATGGCAGATTATGCACGAATACGGATTCCCGGATAAACTGATACGGTCGATCAAGGCGACGATGGATCGAGTGATTTGCGTAGTTCGAGTATCAGGGGCACTCTCGAGTCCCTTCGAATCTCGCAGAGGGTTACGGCAAGGTGATGGTCTTTCGTGCTTGCTGTTCAACATTGCTTTGGAGGGTGTAATAAGAAGAGCGGGGATAAACACGAGTGGGACGATTTTCACGAAGTCTGTTCAGCTGCTTGGTTTCGCCGATGATATTGATATTATTGCTCGTAAATTTGAGACGATGGCGGAAACGTACATCCGACTAAAGAGGGAAGCCAGGCGAATCGGATTAGTCATTAATGTGTCGAAGACAAAGTACATGATGGCAAAGGGCTCCAGGGAGGAATCACCGCGCCCGCCACCCCGAATTCATATCGACGGTGATGAAATCGAGGCGGTTGAAGAATTCGTGTACTTGGGCTCACTGGTGACCGACGACAACGACACCAGCAGAGAAATTCAGAGGCGCATTGTGGCAGGAAATCGTGCCTACTTTGGACTCCGCAGAACTCTACGATCGAATAAAGTTCGCCGTAACACGAAGTTAACCATCTACAAAACGTTGATTAGACCGGTCGTCCTCTATGGGCACGAAACATGGACCCTACGTGCAGAGGACCAACGCGCCCTTGGAGTTTTCGAACGGAAGGTGTTGCGTACCATCTACGGCGGAGTGCAGATGGAAGACGGGACTTGGAGAAGGCGAATGAACCACGAGCTGCATCAGCTGCTGGGAGAACCAACCATCGTCCATACCGTGAAAATCGGGAGGCTACGGTGGGCGGGTCACGTCATCAGGATGTCGGATAGCAACCCGACTAAAATGGTTCTCGAGAGTCATCCGACCGGTACAAGAAGACGTGGAGCGCAGCGAGCTAGGTGGGTCGACCAAGTGGAGGACGATCTGCGGACCCTACGCAGAGTGCGGAACTGGAGACAAACAGCCATGGGCTACTATGTACAGCAGAGGCCACCCCGGCCTTAGCCTGACCGGTAAGGTAAGGTACGTTTGAACTTCCTACTTTCGCGATGAGTGGCCCAAAATTATCCAGGTCAACATAGCTGAACGGACGGACATTCATCGCCAGGCGGTCATTGGTGGATTGCAAGGACGAGTCTTGCGAATCTTGCACATCTGACAGCTATAGGCGACCTTCTTCACGATTGATAATGGTTTCATTGTTACCATGCCGATAGCGACGACGATAGTCTTCTACCAAAAGGTTGACAGCACGGTGCTTCGATGGTAGAATTATCGGAAACGGTCGAAGGTCACGTTCCGTCGATTCGGATTTATCCTCTTCAGGGTAGCAATCTCGTCCAGATTACTTTCTCGCTGTACGAATTTCAAAATCATCCATTCTGCCCTGAGCAACTTAGCACGTAGCCTTTGAGCCGGTTTTGCGACGTTGAAGATGAAACGTAATGCGTAGGCTACGGTGTGTAGCATTCTATTCCATGATGAAAAACGCTCAAAGTCCAGAGTCGGAACAAATGCGAAATGGCACAATACTGAAGGTCTGATGTCTTTGTATGTAGACTCGACCGTATTGGCTCTTCTGGGCCACGATTCCTCTAGATGCCACAGAAATTCTGATCCGTTGAACCACTGACTTTCCGAACTGAAGTAAGGTTCACGACCCCACTTTGTTGCCTCATCTGCTGGGTTGAGCTTGGATGGACCCCCACTGCCATTCATTAACTCTCGGGGTGTCCAAAATTTCACCGAATCTTTGGGCTACGAAGGGCGCCTGGGATCCAAGCTAATTTACGCTCTCGCTGTCGTAGAACCCGTCCAGAGGCACCTCTTGGAGAATATGATAGAATGATTATCCTGGACGAATTTCAGCAAACGTGCACCGAGGACACATCCTTGCAGCTCTAATCTCGGAATAGACATAGGTTTAATCGGAGAAACCATAGATTTACCAGAGACTAAAACACAGGTGAATGTTTTTTTTATCTGTATTAGCGAGATTTTTAGCCCTAGGCTAGTTCATCTCGAGACCCACGCTTTACTTCCCTTCCGAAGGAAGAACTCATATTTTGTGAGTTTGTCGTGAGTGGGATTCGATCCCAGGTCCTCGGCGTGATAACAGGTGAACGTTAGTATGGGACAAATATCAAATCCTCGCTCCAGTCGACTTTTTAGATCCCATTTAGGTCCCATATGAACTGTGCAAAATTTCAGCGCAATCGGTGAAACTATAATTTAGCGCAAGCGGTTCAAAGTTTTCATAGGATTTACTATGGGAAAAGTTCCACTTTCAGATAAAAAATCCCAGAGGTCGTCCCTTGTCTCCTTAATTCAAATCGATCAATGTTTCTTGTAGAAAAATCAATTATGAAACTTTCCTTCGAAGACCGCAAAACAATTGGATGCTTGTGGAAAAAGTTATTGATTTATTACCGATTAGTGATCCAATGAACGGCTTTTTGTTTTGTTTTATTAGCAGCACTGTAGCTGCTGCCTTGGCTGCTGCTGTTTCTCCCGCCACCCCATGCAACAGCGGCAGCAGCAGTGCTGCTGATAAAACAAAATAAAAAGCCGTACGTTGGATCACTAATCGGTAATAAATCAATAACTTTTTCCACAAGCATCCAATTGTTTTGCGGTCTTCGAAGGAAAGTTTCATAATTGATTTTTATACAAGAAACATTGATCGATTTGAATTAAGGAGACAAGGGACGACCTCTGGGATTTTTTATCTGAAAGTGTAACTTTTCCCATAGTAAATCCTGTGAAAACTTTGAACCGCTTGCGCTAAATTATAGTTTCACCGATTGCGCTGAAATTTTGTACAGTTCATATGGGACCTAAATGGGATCTAAAAAGTCGACTGGAGCGAGGATTTATTTTTTTCCATACAAGCGTGTACCATACTAGTGAACGTTCTAACTCCAACAGCCGTTCGAATGTAAGCGGCACACTAGGCTGCGGCTTATTTTTGAAAAGTTGTTGAAACCTGGAATACCTTAGCTTTTCTGGACTCAAATGACATATAATGAGAAACCTCTGAGTTTAAGCCAAAAATATTAAGATTTAGAGGGGGTACAATCGCCTCAAAATTGAATTTGCGAGTAATAAAAAGGTGTTTTCACTTCAAGTGTCATGACTTTTTTAATTTTCAACCGATATTCATTTTTTATGAATCTCACAAACTAATTTTAAAATAAACTAGTAGAACATCAAATTTTTCCATTTTCCAAAATATTTTAGGCTCAACAGCCTAACTTTCGTGCTAAATGTAGAAATACAGGTACTCTTTGATATAACGTACCTACAAAAAAGTTTTCTCTTTGTACGTTATATCGAAGTGAACGTTATATCGAAGCAGTGAAAAAAATAATATTTTTTATGTTAGTATTGATCTATTCGACGTGAAATTAATCCCAAATAATGATTTCGGTGAAATTCACAAAACCAATAATGGAAAACTTGAGTTTTGACGAAAAAGTCATTTCATTTTTTGTGCTTCGATATAACGTACACTAATTTTTTCCCCAAATTGCGCTAATTCTGGTTAACAAGGCTAATGCTGCAACAAAACATTGAGTTGAATGATTTCGTAGTTTATCTAAGGGTTATTCGTGGGAAAAATAAAATTTTTCAATGTTGTACGTTATATCGAAGCAAAATCTACGTTATATCGAATTCGCTATATCGAGGGTACGCTATATCGAGGATACGTTATATCGAAGAATACCTGTATTATCAATAAGTAAGGGTCTGAGATCATATGGGTAGGAGCACCTATTTTGGGCACTTGCTGCTATAACTCAGTCAAGTTTGAAGCTATACCTTACAGTACAGTACGTTTTGCTTTAACAAGAGAATTATTCAAGAATTATACAAGTAAAAATACCTTAAGGGCAGGCCTCTTAAATTGCAAAAAAGATTGTGAAAAACCAAAAAAAAATAACTGACTAACTAACGATTGATTCAAAATTATTCAATGTTGTTACAATAATGCTGCTGCAGAATACATGTTTTAGATAACTGCTGCAAGCAACCCACATTTGCCCGAACTGTATACCCGTCTTTGCTTTTGTCTCTCGGAGATGCAAATGTGTCTAATTGGATCATATTACTTGTTTACCATGATTGCAAATTCTCACGTCCATCCACCCATGCAATGCGCATATCCCGGTGGAATTGATTCTTTGAACGAACCCTGCCATCCCTGAACATTCAGTCGGCAAATATGAGTTTGCAAAATTGATGAATTCATTGCCCGCCCGGTGTTCCCAAAGTCGTATAGGTACTACATACACTGCACCGCACAGAACACGAGCGTATTAGAAGTTCCGTATGTCAGTTTCTCGGACGGTAGTTGGATGGATAATCTTCCGTTGCAAATTGCTGAACATTATTTGCATTGATTAAGGAACTCGTTCACATCCTGTGGGTCGTAGCAACGCAACGCGATATACGGCGATAGGTCACATCCACACGGCTGGCTGCCGCATCCAAGATAGAGGAAAGCTCCACCGAAGAGGGAGAAGTCACATAACCTTTTCATCATCTATTAATGAAATGTGATGTAGTCCTGCGAAGTGAGTTCGTTTACCGGTTCAAATTCCATCATTCGAAGATTACGTTTCATTTATCGTTTGCACCGGATTCGACATTTGGCAACGGTAACCGTTTCCTGTGCTGACGCCGGATCCGTTGCCTCAGTGCAAAAACCAACAATATCTAGCTAGCTACTAACAACCAACCAGTAGGACAAGTCGGGGCGGGCTCCTGTCGTTTTCGGGGAACATCTTCTTCTTCGTCATCACCACCATCGTCGTCGTCGGCACTGACTGGCATCGCGAGATGCGATATCGTTTCGTTTTCCGGAGTAAGGTTCCAATCGAAGAACGGAGACCCTCGAGGGTAGCATCAAGTTTCTACACAGGTATTGTGAACGGTTCCAGCATCCAACCGTCAGCGTCTAATGTCGAACGGAATTGCTACGACATGGATGAATTGGACGTGCTTAGGGGTTTACGGTAATAGTAGTTTACGCAACAAGGTGCAGAATGAAGATTTTTACAGCACGAGTCGTACACACTTAAATTAGAATGCTGAATCTCGGTTTGATGAGATCTCAGCTTATAAATGCCGAGAATCAGTATAGTATGCCCTGTTACTAAGTAACCAACCATCTTGTTAGCTGAGTCTCGGTTAAAATTCAGAAACCGAGATTTGCACAGCCGAGCTCGTGAAATAAAACTAAGTGTGTATATTTATCCAACAAGGTTTGCCGCGAAATTTAAGAAATTCCGCGAAATACCATGAAATATCCTAAAATTGTTAAAATATCCTACAAATTTCCATCAATTGCAAATATTTCAGTATAAACTGACTAATAACTTTTGACAGTGTAAAGTTATTTACGAGTTTATTGCATGATCAACATATGCTTGTTTTATACTTTTTATCAAAGTTGATACTTTTTCTCCGTGAATTTATGATTACGTCTCACAAAACCAAGTAAACTATTCAAATGACATGCAAATTCGAAGTTTTCTTCAACAAAACGACCAAAAATATGAGACCGCGAAATTGCCGCAAAAATCACAACCACACTTCTGTCCACGAAATTTAAGAAATTTTGCCGCGAATTTCCATTGTCCCTAGTCATAACTCTAAAAATGCATAAGATGGAAACTTGGTGTCTTTAACAAAATTATGAGTTTTGTATGCTTGTAATGTGACCAACTCACAAAACCAAATATTCAGGACAAAAACAGCTTATGTTGGGCCGTGGTGTCAGACCTACAGTGTATCAAACAATTGTCCATACATCAATTGCTGAAACTTATGGATTTTAGGGTAATGGTATGTTTGTGGTTATAACACTTACAGTTATATAGGGTAGAATTCACAAATTAGTCATTTTTATCTCACATCCATCCTCTTTTGCATTTTATATAACGAACTTAGCTGGTTTAGTATGGATTTTATATACCGTTTTCTACCTTAAATTAGTCTAGAACTTAGTTTATGAACATTTCATAACCATTTTTGTGTCTTGCCATTCAAATATCAAAGAAGGAATTGGAGTTGCATCAAAAACAATGACGATTTGAATAAAAATCCGACTCAGACTTCATTTGGAAGGTGACCCCAAACTTTTGCACGATGCAGCATACTAAGGGGTGACCCCAAACTTTTGCACGGTGACTTGTAAACCTAACTCGATCATTTAAATTATGTTATGAATTTTTTCGCTAAAATCTAATGAAAGAGCTTGAGCTTGATTGACCGCCCGTGGATGCTACTCCAGTATCGCCAGACCAGCTACACTCACACAAGGACCAATGAGATAACTGCCGGGGACTAGCAGGCATCTTCAGTGTGTGAGCGTTGGTGATCTTCTATTTTTAGGCGATAATGGCGCCTGCCACGTCAGGTTGCAGGTCAATGTGGGGAAGGGGTAAGGAAGTGATGATTGCAATCGTTTGTATCCACATCTGGCCGAATATACCTCTGCGCCAGCACAAATGCATGCGGATGTTGGAGTGTTGGTGGGAATTGGTTGGCAGAAGGTTCACACATTGGTGTGTGGATACCAGAGGAAGGTGATAGAATTGTGTGTTTTTATTATTTTGAAGATGTGCGGCACAGCTCGCTTGATTGCATTACTTGTAGGCGTTTTTCTAATAGGATTGTGACACTGTGCTGTGAAAGTTTGGAAGGAAGGGAAACGGCTTTTTCAACCCGTTTCTGTTCTAGCGACGGCTATGAACATGTTTATATGTATATGTAGAGAGCAGAGGGAAAGTATAAAGAAAGATACAAAGTAGGAGGAAAGGGACGGGCCAGGGATTGAACCCAGGACCTTCTGCATATAAATCAGAAGCGATAGCCACTAGACCACCAAGCCCGTCCATTTCGCCAGATTTCGCTAAAATCTAATGAACGGCTCTCAAAGAGGATAGAAATAGGGTTCTAATGCAACTTTAATTTTGAAATTTGGTCGACCCAATTTTGAACTACACGGAAAACAATATTTCGTACAGATTTAGGAAAAACATGTAAGTTTAAGTAAACTTTTCATACTAAAAATTTCACATGAAATTTGTAAAAAGTACCTACGAATCAAATCTAACTCTTTATCTTTCGAAAGAGTCTAAGAACGAGTGGATTAAATGAAAGATGACTAAGATATGACCGAAAAACATTTCCATGTTTTTGAGGGGGTGACCCCAAACTTTTGCACGGGAGTGTATAAGCTGTATCCCAAAACAAAAATAAAAAGTTTCATCGAGTACATATTGAGATATAATGTTTTAAAAATGTGTTCAAAAATCTAATATGTTTTACTAAAAGTTCTATAACTTTCAGAAAACTTTTTCGATCTCGCTCAAAATTATACCAATGGAGTTTTAATATATGGTTCATGATAGATCAAAATTTCAGCGTATCTGATTGATGTATAAAAAAGTTATGATCATTTGAATGAAAAATTATTTTGACCAAAAAATTGATGTACGGACAATTGTTTGATAAACTGTAAATTCGAAAGGTGTTGCGTTTGCGAAATTCTTACAGATTCATTGTTCCGGTTAACCCAATAAGGGCGCAATACCGCATAAGACTACCTAGTATACGTCACTGACTCTTTTCGGTTGCACTTGTCGAAGGCCTCGCTGCATATGGACAGGCATGCACAAAACACACATTCCTCTGAAGAAAATGTGAGCACTTTTCCGTGTGTCTAATAGGAAATTAGAGTCAGGGAATCTCAGATGTGTATGAAAGCGGATGCAAAGATATGACTACCTATTCCGGATTCGGAATTCGCTTCACGGTATGTACGACCACGACGAGTACCAACAAGGCGCAAAGCCATAGGCAGTGGTGGAAAGCATCATGCGCTTGACGTGTTTTTTGGTTCGCATCAAACACAATCTTTGCTCACGCGCTCGCGAACCCAAAAAGAGAGAACGGTTCACGATTTCCCGGATCGACGAACCAACACAAAACAAATGTCAAACGAGCAGAATCGCAGTTGGTTCGCCAGAAGGATCACAATGTAGAACACTTGGTTTGTTGCCATTTTTTGTACACTTAAAGGTAATTAGTTGGGTGTTTTTTGATTATACTGGTCAGGTACCATTCCAATAAATGATATCGACGAAAAATTTTTCCAACATTTGATTTCATTACAGAAATATCGGCCGCGAACCTCTAAAATAACAAAGCATCGCGCTTGCAAAAGATGCGATGCACTCGTTGGCGTTCGTGTCGTACGAGCGTGAGCCACAGACGTATGAACACCATCGCACAGCAAAGGTTTGCGATGCGATGGCATTTTTTTGTAGCGCGTAAGCACACGTTCGTGATCAATTTCCACCACTGGCCATAGGTATCTGTACCGAGAAGCGATGTGCTTGAAGAAAGGACGACATTCTCTTTCGTTTCGCTTGTGGACCCCACTTCTCGCCACTTCTTGGTCCGAAGCATTCGTTCTTTCGGCACACCACACAGAGTCAGTGTGTGGCAACAATTTCCGCACGAAGGGGGGTCATCGGATCTGCGACTGAAAGGTCACCCCAATCGAATGTGCTTTGTGTGCACTCCCGCTGACACAAGAGGGTGTTGCTAGGCAACCGGCAACCCAGCATCAGCAGCATCATCACCATCAACAACATCGACTCCCCGAGATATGAAGGCAGCAGGCAGGTACCTCACGTCTTGTAGTGGTTCTTGTGTCACGATTCGACTGGTTTTCGAAAGGACGTTGACGACGATGGAGACACACTCTGAATGGACCTAATCACTGATATTTCGGAAGAAAGGAACCGAAAAGCCACCGCTTGCTTAAGTGTGTGGGTATATCGTAGTATGTCCGCTTGATTCATGGAGTGAGGAGTGAGGGATGGCTAAAGAACGGGAGTGGACGATATCCTGTAGTGGCCGGAAGGAAAAAGTTGAACGAAGCCAAATTCGTTACGTGCGGCTAAAAGTGCTACTGTATGCAAACACACGTTCGATCGTCCAACAGTTCTGTGTATCCTAAGGATAGCAGAAAATAGGAATGTGGAGGTCAGGATGACAATAAATTCGTAATCAGTCCAGTGGAAAAGTGTCTCTTGAGGCAGAGAATGCTTATTTATTATTTCGCCAATTCGAATAGTTCAAGTTGATAGATGTTGGAATTGGTGAAATGGAAACTTAAGTTAAAGATGATTTCGCAAAAGCATCGGACTTTTGAATAGAACTGCATAGTTACCAAAATATTATTTGAGATGGATTTGGATTGAATTCGGATTGCATAGTACTGAAATGATCTAATTACAAATACTACTTAAAAACGCCTTCGTGTGCAGTACTGACGTGACAGGCAACTAACCGACAAGACAATCATTCAGCTGATTGAACATTGCCCACGAGAAATTGCTATATTTTGATGGCAATTATTGATGCGGCAGCAACTGTTGGTTTCCGAAATCGATGTCAGTGCGATAACGACATCCAATTCATGTGCGGCGCAACATCTTCTTCCAGTAAGCATCCCGAATGACATCCTCTCGAAAACATATGTAACAGGGCCGTTCGATGATTCGACGTAATGTTTTGATTTAATTTGAGATTATTTATTGGTTGCTACAATTTTATTACTCTGCTCACCCAAACGGACCCTTATCTCTGCGCAAAGGACGACCAAAATTGCACCCAAGTCCCTTTTCTTTCGCCCTTTCTCTCTACCTACTACTCGTAGCAATCGAGCATCTCGCATCATTTATCTCGGTGCTCGGCTCGCTTTTAGTAGTAGGGGAGATTGGCATGAAATGCGCTATTGGAGTAATTCATAGCATCTGATATCTTGGGGCAGAGTCCTTCCCAAACAAAATAAAAGTGTTCTTCCGTTGCGTGCAATCAACGAGTATGTAATCTTCCACAAAACTGTTTATCTATAATATATCCCATTAGGTATAAATACGTTAGGTATAAGGACATTAACTATATAAGTATAAGTATTATAGGCATAAAGTATATCAGGCATAACAAACTACTTACTACATACTTACTTTCAGTCCTGAGCACCTGAGCATGGTGATTGCCCGCTATCGCCTTGACCTGTGGCCAGGTCAAATTTTTGTCAACTTGCTTTATTTTGTTGTTAAAGCTGCGCCGCCATCACAGTGCTGCGCCCCATTGACAAAAGTGAAAATAACGAATTTAAAATTTTGTTCAATCTAGTATGCCCCAAAATTCAAACACATGAAACAAAAAATTACCACAAAAGACCTTTCTCAATTTTTCACCATGTTTTCTTCATAGTGTCCCCTGAATACTGACTGCGACTCCAGCTGCTTTTATTTGCTAATTTGTTAGCAATCGAGCTTTTTCCGAGTGGTGTATTTATAGTCAAAATCGAAGATAGTTTTGATAAGATGTTTTTTTCTGATTCATTCAAACGAAAAAGTATCAGTTTATATTTTTCTTCCGTGAACTTCAACGATTTCTCCATTTTTAAAGTATGCAACTGGACAAGAAATGATAAAACGCACGACCTTCAAGAAACAAAATGTTCAGTGAGTATAAAGTTTGGTGGATAAGTCATTCTTGCAATTACCTATTTATCATGGTCTATATGCTTATACAGTTGCCTAAAATGCATTCTAGAAAAAAAAAACATCAAGATTATAATAAATTAGCGTTTATGACATTTAATCGATTATGAATTATACATTGGACATTTATGTAAATTGTAACTTTTATCAAGTTTGTCAACTTCACCGAAGACACTATTGAGAAAAAATGTATGGTACGTTAGTTATTATTTTTGTCCTGCCATTCCATACATTCGCAGCACTGTGCGCCATGACCCTCTGGGTCTGCCTCTGCTGTGATGCTCTGCTGGATTCCAATCTAACACTTGTTTGCTTGCATAACAGACGTTAGGCCTAATGAGTTTTCAAAAGAATGGCAAAGTATGCCTATTGTCCATTTTGCCTAACGTCCGTCGTGTCAGCTCTTTATACTTATGACACACATGTGATACAGGAATCACTGTACAATTGCGCTTGAAATGAGTGCCATACTGACACTCTCCGTTCAAGTCAGTCTAGTTAGAATTTTCTTGACACTGCGTACCGTTGTACGTGTATCACACTCGTATCACATGTCTGCCCGATCAGAAAGGCATAACAAAAACATAACATAATTATATCAACGGTTGATATCTATATCAAGGTTTGTTATATTTAGGTATATTTTATGGAATCGGTACGAAAACTAGTTTGTATTATTTCAAGGTTCTAACAAAGTGAGTTACAATAAAAGAATATGTGATTTGACCATCATTACATCAACATTATAACAAACTCAGTAATAATTTTTAAAATGCAATGTGTTACTAATCAATATTTTTTGGTAGGTTTTAGTGCGTAAATTAACCGCTGTATGGCGCCATTGTGTTAAGAAAATACACAATTGTTGATATCCTTCATTATATAAACTACCAAAAAAGGTCTTGTCTTCATTAAATTTGTACAGAAATCTTATGACTTTGGAAGGTGGAAAATGAGGTAAGCAACTCCACCCTTACGTGATGATATTGGGTAATTTTAAATGTATCTTATCATCATCCAGATCACCTACACAGTTCGTATGTTCAGCAAAGTTGTTCATGATTCTTGAAATTCTCAAATGGTGTAAACTTTTATGCACAATTTCACTACTACGAGCTATTTGATATGTTAAATCTCATTATTCTGCTGTCCTAGAAAGTTCGGATCATCATTCATCAGCGAAGTTGGCTCTCAAGTGGAAAATGTTATATGTAATTGAACTGCGGCGTTTACATTTGTTTACAGGATTTTGTTCATGTCTTACAGGTTGTATGTTTATTATCGATGGCCACGGAGTACTTTCAGGGCATATTTCTAGAGATAGTTACAGTATTTCTATTGTAGGTCTTCTAGGAAGCTCACAAGCAGTTCTTCCAGAGATCTCTCCGAGAGTTTTCTCAACGATTCCCACGTGAATTCTTACTGACGATCCTCCAGTCAAATAATCAAATATTTCTCCAAAAGTTCTTAAAGAGATTTCCCCTAGAGTTCCTTTAGAAATTGTGGTTGGAGAAATCTTCAGCAACTTCTCCAAGGATTTCTTAAGAAAGGCTTCCGATGATTCCTACAAAAATTACTCTAAAGGTTCCTACAGTAATTCCTCCAAGGAATTCCTCTAGAGGTTTTTTCCAATAATTTTCAAAGGATTCCTCCAGAATTTCTGCAAAAAATCCATAAGAAATTCCTCCACGTATTCTTCCAGGTAACCTTCTAAGGAATTCTTCAACAATTCCTCCATGATTTTTTCCATGACCTCCTTTTTGAATTCTCCAAGGAACTTTGCCCCAAGGCTTTGTTGAAAGATTATTTCATATACATGTTGGGATCCCAAGTAAACCTCTCCTATGAACCATCATCTCTGATCATAGAACACGAAAACATATTCCAATTCATCAATTATATTTCACCGACCAGATCACGTCGCCTATGATCTGTCGGAGCTCTCAACTTAAACTACTAATATAAATTCAATTGTACAGTATACAGATCATTCGTGAGAGGGATTTCCCGCAAGGTTTAACTTAAGTTTAAAACCCAACATACATTTCCTCCCTTGAGAATTTCTTCAGAGAATCCAAAAGGGAGATTCTTTAAGACATTCTTAGCATATTACTTCAGCCTAAGCATCACAAATTCCTTAACCCTTTGGAGCCGGAGGGGTCATATATGACCCCGGCGATGAAACCGAGCATAACAAACGTGTTCGACACCAACGAGGTTGCGTCGACAGCGGCGAAAAAAATCGGCTCCAAAGGGTTAAAGGATTCTCCATCAGGGAAAATCCATCAGAAATTCTGAAGGATCTCAGTTAATAATTAAATTCTAGTTTTAAAGTTAAGCTTTTCAATCCAATTCCAATTTCTTCGAAATTGCTTAGTATGTGATCACTCAGTCTCTGTGTTTAGATATCCCTTTGGATTTCCTGAACGCGCTGTGTTCGAAAACAAATTACTTCAAGTATTTATCGAAAGGTTTCTTTACAAATTCTTTTACAAATTACACCAATGACTCATTATGGAAATGGTTTTTTCTATCCTTTTAAAAATTCCTTCATAAATTCCTCTCCAAGGGAATATTCCTGCAAGAATTTGCGGTGGATATTCCTACTGAAACATTCACTACTTGAGCGCCATAACACTACTGAACAACTTTGCAGAAGGAATATCATTAATCAATAATAATGAAATAAAACATGCCAAAAAACGCTTTGAACATTTAAATGAACGCTGGCGCAACTAGTGCTTAGTTACACACTTTTCTCTATTTGAGAGACATTAGTTATCTGTTCAACTTAGTTAATAACACGAAGATATAATTGCTATCAACTGCATTAAAAACAGTTTCGTGTGACTGTGACGTCCATTCGCGTAGGTACAGCGTTGTGGGCTCCAGTTCCGAAGTAGTGAACGCTGGCTCTAGTGCACAACGAGCGCACACGACATTGAAGCTGAGGGACTAAATGGGCTGTAGTAACGTGCATGATGACGTCATAACTGGGTATGGTGACGTCATACTTTCCCTCTCCGGTATGTTGGATCAGCGAGTCTATTTATAGAGGAGCTACCAATATGAAGAACCATGTCAGCATATATCGCCCCTCACTTCAAGTGCTGCGATGGCCTCACTGGTAAAAACGACGAGCTCCTGTTCTAGGTTCTAGCCGTCCTAGGTTCGAATCCCTGGGTTTTATGTATACTATGTGGAGAAGTTTTTTGATGCCAGTAACTTTTTACTAAAAATAAAATTTCATTCTAAAAATTGATTACCCAAAAATGAGTTAATTTTTACACTACTTAATTTTTACCCAATATATTTATAACTGCTTTATAACAACATGTGATATAATTTGATTGATTTTTTATATCTCATTTTGTTATAAGCTTGTTATAATTTTATCAAGACCTGTTATAATTATGTTATGACTAGAGCAATTTTAGTTATAATTTTTGTTATTTTAACACCTAACCGGCGAATTTTATAACTCATTCTGTTATGAAAAATCTTTGAAATAAATAACTTAATCGGTTATAATTTTGTTATGCCTTTCTGATCGGGTGTCTGGGGTATTATACCTATCTTATTTACACTCCCGATCAAAAGTTTGAGGTCACCCCCTCAAAAAACATGTCATTTTTAAGGCCCATATCTCCGCCAATTTGCGTCCGATTTCAAAACCCTAGATCTCATTGAAAAGATAATAAGTCAAAGTAACTTTGAACATGATTTTGGTGAAACTTTTGCAACCAATTTTGTAAGCCAAAGTTGCAAAATTTTCTAAAAATTAATAGGTATAAACTTACGGCAGTGTCGCTGAAAATTGGATCGACCAAATTTTATTATGCGAGCGGTAATATAACCTATTTTCTATTAGCTTTCAACTGTTTTTGCCGAACTTGGATAATAATTCTAGGAAAAAAAGTTGTTAAGTAAAATACACTCAAACCTCCATTTAAGTCGAATCCATTAAAGTAAATTCTATTAAAGTCCCTCCATTTAAATAACGCAGCTTAAATGGAATTTGACTTTATTCACAGCAAAACAAATGTAACTATGCTACGATTTCGGAAACATCTGTTCTTTTAAAAGGTCATTAGGCTGAATAGGCCAAATAGGGACCATCGGCCCAGTCATGAGGCTGAACACTTCATTAGGCTGAACAGATCAATAGGCCCAATAGGTCATTAGGCTGAATACGTCATTGGGCCGCATAAATGGTAAAAGGTTATTGCGGCCATAATAATTATAAAATGCACCATAGGAAAATAAAAATGCACCATAAATAATTAAGCAATGTACCGATAAAATGCTGCTTCCTCCATAAATAATTAAAAATGTTCCATAATAAATTAAAAATGTAGCGGTAAACCAAAAAAATTTCTAGTTAAAAATGAACCATTGTATCAATAAAAAATTAAATAAAACACCATAAACAAACAAGTTTGCTCCATAAAAAATAATAGAAATATCCATAAATAATGAACATTTGCTCCATAATTATACCATATTTGCTCCATAAAAAATTGAAATTGCACCATAAACAAATTGTAAATTTCACCTCAAAGAATGGGAAATCTACAAAAAAATATTCAAATTCTGCATCATAGGCAGTATTGCAACGGCTAGTAGCATTGGAAATATGTAAATATATGTTAATATGTGTAAGTTAAAAGGCAATATTCTGCTTCTTTTGCCATGATAATCTAAAAAGAGATTAATAAAAAAACCTCAGTTGTTATCAGGAGCTTAGTTCGATTTATAATTATTCAAAACATGGGTCATTTATTTATCGGTACAGATGTAAACAAGAGTTGGCCCTTTGGGGCTGTCCATAAACCACGTGATCATTGGGGGGGGAGGGGGGGACGGTCAATGATCATTTTGTATGGACAAATTAAATTTTTTGTATGGACAAATGACCACGCGGGGGGGGGGGGTGGTTCAAAAGTCCCAAAAAAATGACCACGTGGTTTATGGACAGCCCCTTTTTGATATTTATTTCTAATCAAATTGAAATCATGCGGCATAGGCACATAGAGGATTGAAGATAGAACCGATAGCCGATGCGTCGTAACCGTGTTGACTGAAGGACAAACGTCTTTAACCCTAAAAGGGATACCTTCATGGCCTCAGTTTCGTCACCTCGCTTAGTGTGTTCCATCAAAGACGAGCTCTGAAAGGCGCCTGGGGTCCAATAGACCACAGGTAACCCTTTTAGGGTTAACAGTGCATCAGATCTGCAGACGCACAAATCTCAAGAAGCAAGTTTCAAACAACAGCGTATTTTATAACTCTGTTCTTGCTCACTTGTAATAAGCTTCAAATAAGAAGATTAGGTGCGCTGGTTTTGTTAACGAAGAGATTTGTGCGCTCGAAATCGTGAGTAGGTGTCAAAGTCGGTCATTGTGGCGGCCATTTTGGAATTCTAACAAGTCTGTCCTTAATTCTAGGCAATCCACAGATCCAATAATTTTCCTGGTATAATGCAAACAGAGATGTTATCCGACGACCGTTAGCTAATTCGGACAGCAAGCGATTATCCTGTAAACTGCATTCATAACACAGAGACTCGCCTTCCATCGAACACCTTTTTAACGATTGATTTAAATATTCGGTAGTTGGTCAATTGACCACTCGCGACGCTGGTATAGTTTTTGCTCTTGTTTGTTGCTCACTACCGCCACCTAGTGCTGGTCCGGCCAACTACATGAAGATTAGCATTGGGCGGTTGCGATTTCGTAACGATGTTTTTCAATGAAATTTGTTCTATATGTTACGTCTGATTCTCTGTGTTCATAGTTTAGCCTTCTTTTAAGTCGTTCTATCATAGATGTGTGCTTCGGTATATGATTTCTGTTTATTTTTTTTATACTTTTCATATTAACATAATTCAATCCACATCCTTAAAGTACTATATGACGTTGGACACTGCAGCAATGGTACAATTGGATTTAATTTATGTAGCTTTTGCATTCTTTGTGGTAAAATTTACAATTTGTTTATGGTGCAATTTAATGATATTTATGGTACAATTTCAATTTTTTATGGAGCAAATATGGTATAATTATGGAGAAAATGTTCATTTTTTATGGGTATTTATATTATTTTTTATGGAGCAAACTTGTTTGTTTATGGTGTTTTATTTAATTTTTTATTGATACAATGTTTCATTTTTAACTAGAATTTTTTTTGGTTTACCGCTACATTTTTAATTTATTATGGACCATTTTTAATTATTTATGGAGGAAGCTGTGCATTTTATCGGTGCATTGCTTAATTATTTATGGTGCATTTTTATTTTCCTATGGTGCATTTTGAATATCTATGGGTGCATTAAATAGGCTGCCCGCATAAATCGTTAGACCGCAAAAGTCATTAGGCTGCAAAGGGCGTTTGGCCGAAAAGGTCTTTATACCGTAAAGGTATTTAGGCCGAAACGGTCTTTAAGCCAAAAGAAAGGTCTTTAGACCGAAAGAAAGGTCTTTAGGCCGAAAATGTCTTTAGGCCAAAAAGGTCTATTGGCCAAAAAGGTCTTTAGGCCGAAAAGGTCTTTAGGCCGAAAAGGTCTTTAGGCCGAAAAGGTCTTTAGGCCGAAAAGGTCTTTAGGCCGAAAAGGTCTTTAGGCCGAAAAGGTCTTTAGGCCGAAAAGGTCTTTAGGCCGAAAAGGTCTTTAGGCCGAAAAGGTCTTTAGGCCGAAAAGGTCTTTAGGCCGAAAAGGTCTTTAGGCCGAAAAGGTCTTTAGGCCGAAAAGGTCTTTAGGCCGAAAAGGTCTTTAGGCCGAAAAGGTCTTTAGGCCGAAAAGGTCTTTAGGCCGAAAAGGTCTTTAGGCCGAAAAGGTCTTTAGGCCGAAAAGGTCTTTAGGCCGAAAAGGTCTTTAGGCCGAAAAGGTCTTTAGGCCGAAAAGGTCTTTAGGCCGAAAAGGTCTTTAGGCCGAAAAGGTCTTTAGGCCGAAAAGGTCTTTAGGCCGAAAAGGTCTTTAGGCCGAAAAGGTCTTTAGGCCGAAAAGGTCTTTAGGCCGAAAAGGTCTTTAGGCCGAAAAGATCTTTAGGCCGAAAAGGTCTTTAGGCCGAAAAGGTCTTTAGGCCGAAAAGGTCTTTAGGCCGAAAAGGTCTTTAGGCCGAAAAGGTCTTTAGGCCGAAAAGGTCTTTAGGCCGAAAAGGTCTTGAGGCCGAAAAGGTCTTTAGGCCGAAAAGGTCTTTAGGCCGAAAAGGTCTTTAGGCCGAAAAGGTCTTTAGGCCGAAAAGGTCTTTAGGCCGAAAAGGTCTTTAGGCCGAAAAGGTCTTTAGGCCGAAAAGGTCTTTAGGCCGAAAAGGTCTTTAGGCCGAAAAGGTCTTTAGGCCGAAAAGGTCTTTAGGCCGAAAAGGTCTTTAGGCCGAAAAGGTCTTTAGGCCGAAAAGGTCTTTAGGCCGAAAAGGTCTTTAGGCCGAAAAGGTCTTTAGGCCGAAAAGGTCTTTAGGCCGAAAAGGTCTTTAGGCCGAAAAGGTCTTTAGGCCGAAAAGGTCTTTAGGCCGAAAAGGTCTTTAGGCCGAAAAGGTCTTTAGGCCGAAAAGGTCTTTAGGCCGAAAAGGTCTTTAGGCCGAAAAGGTCTTTAGGCCGAAAAGGTCTTTAGGCCGAAAAGGTCTTTAGGCCGAAAAGGTCTTTAGGCCGAAAAGGTCTTTAGGCCGAAAAGGTCTTTAGGCCGAAAAGGTCTTTAGGCCGAAAAGGTCTTTAGGCCGAAAAGGTCTTTAGGCCGAAAAGGTCTTTAGGCCGAAAAGGTCTTTAGGCCGAAAAGGTCTTTAGGCCGAAAAGGTCTTTAGGCCGAAAAGGTCTTTAGGCCGAAAAGGTCTTTAGGCCGAAAAGGTCTTTAGGCCGAAAAGGTCTTTAGGCCGAAAAGGTCTTTAGGCCGAAAAGGTCTTTAGGCCGAAAAGGTCTTTAGGCCGAAAAGGTCTTTAGGCCGAAAAGGTCTTTAGGCCGAAAAGGTCTTTAGGCCGAAAAGGTCTTAAGGCCGAAGAGGTCTTTAGGCCGAAAAGGTCTTTAGGCCGAAAAGGTCTTTAGGCCGAAAAGGTCTTTAGGCCGAAAAGGTCTTTAGGCCGAAAAGGTCTTTAGGCCGAAAAGGTCTTTAGGCCGAAAAGGTCTTTAGGCCGAAAAGGTCTTTAGGCCGAAAAGGTCTTTAGGCCGAAAAGGTCTTTAGGCCGAAAAGGTCTTTAGGCCGAAAAGGTCTTTAGGCCGAAAAGGTCTTTAGGCCGAAAAGGTCTTTAGGCCGAAAAGGTCTTTAGGCCGAAAAGGTCTTTAGGCCGAAAAGGTCTTTAGGCCGAAAAGGTCTTTAGGCCGAAAAGGTCTTTAGGCCGAAAAGGTCTTTAGGCCGAAAAGGTCTTTAGGCCGAAAAGGTCTTTAGGCCGAAAAGGTCTTAAGGCCGAAAAGGTCTTAAGGCCGAAAAGGTCTTTAGGCCGAAAAGGTCTTTAGGCCGAAAAGGTCTTTAGGCCGAAAAGGTCTTTAGGCCGAAAAGGTCTTTAGGCCGAAAAGGTCTTTAGGCCGAAAAGGTCTTTAGGCCGAAAAGGTCTTTAGGCCGAAAAGGTCTTTAGGCCGAAAAGGTCTTTAGGCCGAAAAGGTCTTTAGGCCGAAAAGGTCTTTAGGCCGAAAAGGTCTTTAGGCCGAAAAGGTCTTTAGGCCGAAAAGGTCTTTAGGCCGAAAAGGTCTTTAGGCCGAAAAGGTCTTTAGGCCGAAAAGGTCTTTAGGCCGAAAAGGTCTTTAGGCCGAAAAGGTCTTTAGGCCGAAAAGGTCTTTAGGCCGAAAAGGTCTTTAGGCCGAAAAGGTCTTTAGGCCGAAAAGGTCTTTAGGCCGAAAAGGTCTTTAGGCCGAAAAGGTCTTTAGGCCGAAAAGGTCTTTAGGCCGAAAAGGTCTTTAGGCCGAAAAGGTCTTTAGGCCGAAAAGGTCTTTAGGCCGAAAAGGTCTTTAGGCCGAAAAGGTCTTTAGGCCGAAAAGGTCTTTAGGTCGAAAAGGTCTTTAGGCCGAAAAGGTCTTTAGGCCGAAAAGGTCTTTAGGCCGAAAAGGTCTTTAGGCCGAAAAGGTCTTTAGGCCGAAAAGGTCTTTAGGCCGAAAAGGTCTTTAGGCCGAAAAGGTCTTTAGGCCGAAAAGGTCTTTAGGCCGAAAAGGTCTTTAGGCCGAAAAGGTCTTTAGGCCGAAAAGGTCTTTAGGCCGAAAAGGTCTTTAGGCCGAAAAGGTCTTTAGGCCGAAAAGGTCTTTAGGCCGAAAAGGTCTTTAGGCCGAAAAGGTCTTTAGGCCGAAAAGGTCTTTAGGCCGAAAAGGTCTTTAGGCCGAAAAGGTCTTTAGGCCGAAAAGGTCTTTAGGCCGAAAAGGTCTTTAGGCCGAAAAGGTCTTTAGGCCGAAAAGGTCTTTAGGCCGAAAAGGTCTTTAGGCCGAAAAGGTCTTTAGGCCGAAAAGGTCTTTAGGCCGAAAAGGTCTTTTGGCCGAAAAGGTCTTTAGGCCGAAAAGGTCTTGAGGCCGAAAAGGTCTTGAGGCCGAAAAGGTCTTGAGGCCGAAAAGGTCTTGAGGCCGAAAAGGTCTTGAGGCCGAAAAGGTCTTGAGGCCGAAAAGGTCTTGAGGCCGAAAAGGTCTTGAGGCCGAAAAGGTCTTTAGGCCGAAAAGGTCTTTAGGCCGAAAAGGTCTTTAGGCCGAAAAGGTCTTTAGGCCGAAAAGGTCTTTAGGCCGAAAAGGTCTTTAGGCCGAAAAGGTCTTTAGGCCGAAAAGGTCTTTAGGCCGAAAAGGTCTTCAGGCCGAAAAGGTCTTTAGGCCGAAAAGGTCTTTAGGCCGAAAAGGTCTTTAGGCCGAAAAGGTCTTTAGGCCGAAAAGGTCTTTAGGCCGAAAAGGTCTTTAGGCCGAAAAGGTCTTTAAGCCGAAAAGGTCTTTAGGCCGAAAAGGTCTTTAGGCCGAAAAGGTCCTTAGGCCGAAAAGGTCTTTAGGCCGAAAAGGTCTTTAGACCGAAAAGGTCTTTAGACCGAAAAGGTCTTTAGACCGAAAAGGTCTTTAGACCGAAAAGGTCTTTAGGCCGAAAAGGTCTTTAGGCCGAAAAGGTCTTTAGGCCGAAAAGGTCTTTAGGCCGAAAAGGTCTTTAGGCCGAAAAGGTCTTTAGGCCGAAAAGGTCTTTAGGCCGAAAAGGTCTTTAGGCCGAAAAGGTCTTTAGGCCGAAAAGGTCTTTAGGCCGAAAAGGTCTTTAGGCCGAAAAGGTCTTTAGGCCGAAAAGGTCTTTAGGCCGAAAAGGTCTTTAGGCCGAAAAGGTCTTTAGGCCGAAAAGGTCTTTAGGCCGAAAAGGTCTTTAGGCCGAAAAGGTCTTTAGGCCGAAAAGGTCTTTAGGCCGAAAAGGTCTTTAGGCCGAAAAGGTCTTTAGGCCGAAAAGGTCTTTAGGCCGAAAAGGTCTTTAGGCCGAAAAGGTCTTTAGGCCGAAAAGGTCTTTAGGCCGAAAAGGTCTTTAGGCCGAAAAGGTCTTTAGGCCGAAAAGGTCTTTAGGCCGAAAAGGTCTTTAGGCCGAAAAGGTCTTAAGGCCGAAAAGGTCTTAAGGCCGAAAAGGTCTTAAGGCCGAAGAGGTCTTTAGGCCGAAAAGGTCTTTAGGCCGAAAAGGTCTTTAGGCCGAAAAGGTCTTTAGGCCGAAAAGGTCTTTAGGCCGAAAAGGTCTTTAGGCCGAAAAGGTCTTTAGGCCGAAAAGGTCTTTAGGCCGAAAAGGTCTTTAGGCCGAAAAGGTCTTTAGGCCGAAAAGGTCTTTAGGCCGAAAAGGTCTTTAGGCCGAAAAGGTCTTTAGGCCGAAAAGGTCTTTAGGCCGAAAAGGTCTTTAGGCCGAAAAGGTCTTTAGGCCGAAAAGGTCTTTAGGCCGAAAAGGTCTTTAGGCCGAAAAGGTCTTTAGGCCGAAAAGGTCTTTAGGCCGAAAAGGTCTTTAGGCCGAAAAGGTCTTTAGGCCGAAAAGGTCTTTAGGCCGAAAAGGTCTTTAGCCCGAAAAGGTCTTTAGGCCGAAAAGGTCTTTAGCCCGAAAAGGTCTTTAGGCCGAAAAGGTCTTTAGGCCGAAAAGGTCTTTAGGCCGAAAAGGTCTTTAGGCCGAAAAGGTCTTTAGGCCGAAAAGGTCTTTAGGCCGAAAAGGTCTTTAGGCCGAAAAGGTCTTTAGGCCGAAAAGGTCTTGAGGCCGAAAAGGTCTTGAGGCCGAAAAGGTCTTGAGGCCGAAAAGGTCTTGAGGCCGAAAAGGTCTTGAGGCCGAAAAGGTCTTGAGGCCGAAAAGGTCTTGAGGCCGAAAAGGTCTTGAGGCCGAAAAGGTCTTGAGGCCGAAAAGGTCTTGAGGCCGAAAAGGTCTTGAGGCCGAAAAGGTCTTGAGGCCGAAAAGGTCTTGAGGCCGAAAAGGTCTTGAGGCCGAAAAGGTCCTTAGGCCGAAAAGGTCTTTAGGCCGAAAAGGTCTTTAGGCCGAAAAGGTCTTTAGGCCGAAAAGGTCTTTAGGCCGAAAAGGTCTTTAGGCCGAAAAGGTCTTTAGGCCGAAAAGGTCTTTAGGCCGAAAAGGTCTTTAGGCCGAAAAGGTCTTTAGGCCGAAAAGGTCTTTAGGCCGAAAAGGTCTTTAGGCCGAAAAGGTCTTTAGGCCGAAAAGGTCTTTAGGCCGAAAAGGTCTTTAGGCCGAAAAGGTCTTTAGGCCGAAAAGGTCTTTAGGCCGAAAAGGTCTTTAGGCCGAAAAGGTCTTTAGGCCGAAAAGGTCTTTAGGCCGAAAAGGTCTTTAGGCCGAAAAGGTCTTTAGGCCGAAAAGGTCTTTAGGCCGAAAAGGTCTTTAGGCCGAAAAGGTCTTTAGGCCGAAAAGGTCTTTAGGCCGAAAAGGTCTTTAGGCCGAAAAGGTCTTTAGGCTGAAAAGGTCTTTAGGCCGAAAAGGTCTTTAGGCCGAAAAGGTCTTTAGGCCGAAAAGGTCTTTAGGCCGAAAAGGTCTTTAGGCCGAAAAGGTCTTTAGGCCGAAAAGGTCTTTAGGCCGAAAAGGTCTTTAGGCCGAAAAGGTCTTTAGGCCGAAAAGATCTTTAGGCCGAAAAGATCTTTAGGCCGAAAAGGTCTTTAGGCCGAAAAGGTCTTTAGGCCGAAAAGGTCTTTAGGCCGAAAAGGTCTTTAGGCCGAAAAGGTCTTTAGGCCGAAAAGGTCTTTAGGCCGAAAAGGTCTTTAGGCCGAAAAGATCTTTAGGCCGAAAAGGTCTTTAGGCCGAAAAGGTCTTTAGGCCGAAAAGGTCTTTAGGCCGAAAAGGTCTTTAGGCCGAAAAGGTCTTTAGGCCGAAAAGGTCTTTAGGCCGAAAAGGTCTTTAGGCCGAAAAGGTCTTTAGGCCGAAAAGGTCTTTAGGCCGAAAAGGTCTTTAGGCCGAAAAGGTCTTTAGGCCGCAAAGGTCTTTAGGCCGCAAAGGTCTTTAGGCCGCAAAGGTCTTTAGGCCGCAAAGGTCTTTAGGCCGCAAAGGTCTTTAGGCCGCAAAGGTCTTTAGGCCGCAAAGGTCTTTAGGCCGCAAAGGTCTTTAGGCCGCAAAGGTCTTTAGGCCGCAAAGGTCTTTAGGCCGAAAATGTTTCTTGTTCATTCTTTTTGATGACCCATTCAGCCTTAGGGGCTGTCCATAAACCACGTGGTCATTGAGGGGGAGGGGGGGGGGGGTTCGGCCGATGACCATTTTGTATGGACGAATAAAAATTTTTGTATGGACTAATGGCCACGCGGGGGGGGGGGTTGAAAATTCCCAAAAAAATGACCATGTGGTTTATGGACCGCCCCTTATGGACTATTCAGCCTAATGACCTATTCGGCCTAATGACCTATTCGACCTGATGACCTATTTGGCCTTACGGTCTATTGGCTTATTTCGATAATACTATAAATATTTTGACGAAACTGCAATGTAAGAGCATGAACTCTATTTAAGTCGAAAACAGAATCCATTTACGTAATGAATCCATTTACGTAATGGATCCATTTAAGTATCCCCGACTCATTACTTAAATGGAGGTTTGAGTGTAACTCTTGTTGTCATCGACCAAAAGTTTGGGGTCACCCCTGAATATGGTATATCCTTTATCCATGTTTCACGAAAGCCAAAAGTTTGGCTTTCGTGAAACATGGATAAAGGATTGTGTGATATATTCGTCATCTTTAGTTCAATTTTAATATACTTTGTAACTTCGTAAAAGTTAGCGAAGTTTGGCATTTCAACCACCTCCACCTGTGCAGGTATTTTCTTGATTCTTAATGTACGAGTGCCATCTATATTTCAACATCTATTTTTTCAGTGTGGGCAAGCGTTTGTATGTTCGGACAGCATTCTCGCAATATTAACTTCTTTTCTCGATTAGCCTAGATAGCTGTGTAATGTCGGTAGCGATTGCCTCAATAGGCTAAGAATAACACTACGGACCGCCTGTTCCGGTCCGCTGCACAGTGTACAAATTCGAGCGAAAAAACGGACGCAATTCAGTTCCGGCCGCTAAACAAACGACAAGTACCCATTCTTAAGCAAAAAACTCCGAGGAATCGAATGGTGCCAACCCCTTTCCTGAAAAACATCGGCAAGTGTCTCATTTTGGCCATTTTCCTCTAAATATGTCAAAAATACTTAAACATATCAAACCAAAATCCAAAAAAGGTAAGGGGAAACCTTGAAAATTTCAAAAATATCATTTAGCAATGTCAGACAACTTAGTTTAGTGAATGTTTTTCACTTTTGATCACAATAAGTGTCTCATTTTGTCCAAAATCCCCTATAAAATGAGAATATTTGAGAATTTCCGATGAATTTGAACAAAAAACAAGGCACAGTTGTTAAAAAGTCATGCTACTGTATGGAGAAACCTCAAATTGATCATGTCTTGTTAAACACATTCAGATATGATGTCTCATTTTGTCCAATATCCCCTATAAATTAAGAATATTTGAGAATTTCAGATGTTTTTCAACAAATAACTATGCAAAGTCGTTCAAAAGTCGTGATACTGAATGGAGAAACCCCAAAAAGATCATCTCTCGTCCATCACATTGAGAGATGACATCTCATTTAGTCCAACATCCCTTATAAAATGAAAATATCTGAAAATTTCGGATGTATTTCAACAAAAAAACCATGCAAAGTCGTTCAAAAGTTGTGCTACTACATGGAGAAACTCCAAACGGATCATGTCTTGTCCATCACATTCAGAGATGATGTCTTATTTTGTTCAATATCCCCTATGAATTAAGAATATTTGAGAATTTTGGATGAATTTCAACAAAAGACCATCTCTTGTTCATCATATTTCGATATCATGTCTCATTTTGTCCCATGTTCTCTATGAATTGACAATATTTGAGAATTTCGGATAAAATTGAACAAAAAACTATGCGAAATGTGGAGTGGACCTGGCGTGATGGTTAAAGCACGTGACTATCACGCCGAGGACCTGGGATCGAATTCCACTCCCGACAAACTCGCAAAATGTGAGTTCTTCCTTCGAACGAGAAGTAAAGCGTGGGTCTCGAGATGAACTAGCCCAGGGCTGAAAATCTCGTTAATACAGTTAAAAAAAAAACTATGCGAAGTTGTTCAAAAGTCATGCTATCTGATGGAGAACCCCAAACGGATCATTAATTGTTCATCATATTCAGTGATAATGTCTCATTTTGTCATTTCCCCTAGGAAATAAAAATACATAAACATATTTAATAACAAAAACTATCTGTTGGAAAATTGTTCAAATGTATCGTAGTTTTATGTAGGGATGTCTAAATGATTTCATGGTGCCATTCCCTATTAGTTCCAATTTTATTGAATTATAGAGTTTCTCATTTAAGTCATTGTCCCCATTGCATTACATCTGTTCCAGACGCGAATGACCCCTGTGGTTAAAACGTCTATAATAGAAAAAAAAATTGCATTACATCTATCGTAAATTTACATAATAACTTTTTTTCCTAGATTTTTTAGCTAAGCTCGACAAAAAGCAGTTTAAAGCTAATAGAAAATAGGTTAAATTACCACTCTCATACTTAAATTCGACCCAATTTCCAGTGACACTGCCGTTAGTTTAAGTTTTTTAGAACATTTGCCAACTTTGGGTTAAATTTACATATATATATATATATATATATATATATATATATATATATATATATATATATATATATATATATATATATATATATATATATATATATATATATATATATATATATATATATATATATATATATATATATATATATATATATATATATATATATATATATATATATATATATATATATATGGAAATATGGTTATGGAAATATATATATGGAACTTATAACATTTCGATTTTTTGCAAAATAAGGTTTTCGACGAAACAAATACGCTATTCCACTAAAACTGGTGATTTTAGCACCCTAAAGGGCCAAAAATGTGCTTAGATTTGCGATATCTCTACTCGATTCCAAGATTTCAACAAAAAACAATCGAAAAATCAGCATTTTTGACCATTTTTTAGATTCCGAAGGAAACCTACCCTATTTTGTTCAATAACTCAAATCGAGTAGAGATATCGCAATTCTAAGCACTTTTTTGGCCCTTTAGGGTCCTAAAATCACCGGTTTTAGTAGATTAGCGTATTTTTTTTTGTGGAAAAAAATTTCATGTTTTTTTGGTCCCATACAATTTTTGACAACTTTAGGCCCCTTGAGGGACCACTTAGCCTTGAGATACGGACTTCAAATTTTGACACGATCATTTTTTAGCTAGAACGATCATTTTCCACTAACGAACTTATAACATTTCGATTTTTTGCAAAATAAGGGACGGCCTAACCTGGATCCCCTTAGTGCCGTCGTTGCGTCGAAGAAAGTGACAAGAAGGGCAGCTGAAGCGAAGCGCATGCATGTTGTTTTGAATGCTCCCGTCGTCGTCGGCGTCCGTCCGATGCTGATGGGCGCTCGCTTTCAGCGTCATGTTTTGGTTTCGACGATGTAGGCCCCTGGTTGTAGTATCATCTAAATCACTTGGAGTATCAATGGATGGTGAGTATCCATGAAATTTGGCCGCAACCAAATCAGTAAAAAGATCCCAGTTTGTTGACCGGGGATTCCTGAAACGCAATGTTTACGAAGTACCTAACATTTAAATGTCCAAAAAAGATGTAGCGATGCACACTGTTGCGGATGGCATAAAAACGTGATCGAAATTGTTTTGACCATGAAAACTTGATTTTTGATCTTTGGTGTCTTCGGCAAAGTTTTTCTATAAAATAAGCCCTAATTTATGGAAACATCAGTTTTGTGATCAATCCCCCTAAAAGTGAGAAACGATTTCTATCTTTTTTATTTGTAAACTAAAAAAATATGTTTGTTCAGAGAAGTTGTAGACAATTTCACTAGAAACAACTTTGCCGAACATACAAAATTTCTATCTTTTGATTTGTATGTACATTTGAGACGTTTTTTATGAAGCACCCCTAAAAATCAGTTTTTTGCTAATAACTTTTTCTATGCATTTTTCACAGTTTCCAAATGTTCTAGCAAATGTTTTGCCTTATTAAAACGCATAACTTTTGCGAAGAAAGTATATATCTATCTCTCATATTTATCATGTTATTGGAAATTTCACTTAAAAAAATGCTTATGTTTGACATACCCATTTGTTAACTTTCGCACGTTTTCGCAGACCAGGATTTTCACATTTGAAAAAATGGAACGAGTTTTATCCGTTGCAAATATAGCCAGTTTTAGCCTGATTTCGCCTGTATATTAAAATTCACATTCTAGAAATGACTATCATTATAAAATGTGTCATTGTAAAATGATCAACATATCAATTAATGTACTCAGTGCTTTTCTTACATGATTTTCCCACATGAACACGCTAAAACGTTTTCCCAGAATGACTTGGAACTGCATCAGATGACTTTCCCATACAATGTAAGTTTTTTTTTTCAGATAAACAGTGGTTCTCAAAGTAACACGATAAGTCTCTTCCACAAAATAAACGATATTGTTTAATGCTCTTGGTAGTGCTCATAAATTTTTTCGTGTCCATGTACCTACTCTTTGCAGAAATGTTAAATTTCAGAATTTTCAAATAACAACATCTAATGATTCGATTAAAATAGGTTTTCAATTTGTTTACTTGAAAAATACAACTTATCTGTTATTATTAACACATATCATTGATCTACATATCATTACTAATTCCATTGCTCCCAGTTACTATCTCGTCATATGTTTAGAGCAAAAGGTTTTTCGCATCCTACGTTTATGATGTTATAGTTATTTTTTCGGAAATAGTCCATTATTTCTTATTATGGGATCAGATGTTTCAAGCAGCCGATGTAAGAGATCTGTGTTAGTTTGGATTCTTGAAAACTTATGTGTATGATCCTCTCTGTAATTCCTGATGTCTTTGTTGCGTGACTTTTGTGCTTCCTCGGACAGAAAAAAACATATATACAGTAACTGGAACAATACATTTAATGATGTCAGTAATCAAAGATATGTGTTAATATTAACAGATAAGTTCTATTTCTCAAGTTAACAAATTAAAAATCTATTTTAATCAAAACATCAGTTGCTGTTATTTTAACCTTCTGAAATTTGACATTTTTGCAAAGTGTAAAAATTGTATGAGCATTAGCAAGAGCATTTAACAATATCGTTTATTTTGTGGAAGAGACTTATCGTGTTATTTTGAGAACCACTGTTTATCTAAAAAAAAAAAATACTTATATTTTATGGGAAAGTCATCTGATGCAGTTCCAAATGATTCTGTGAAAACGTTTTAGCGTGTTCATGTGGGAAAATCATGTAAAAAAAGCACTGAGTACATTTTTTGATAAGTTGATCGTTTTACAATGACACATTTTATAATGATAGTCATTTCTAGTATGCGAATTTTAATATACAGGCGAAATCAGGCTACAACTGGCTATATTTGCAACGGATAAAATTCGTTCCAAATTTTCAAATGTGAAAATCCTGGCCTGCGAAAACGTGCGAAAGTTAACAATTGGGTATGTCAAACATAAGCATTTTTTTAAGTGAAATTTCCAATAACATGATAAATATGAGAGATAGATATATACTTTCTTCGCAAAAGTTATGCGTTTTAATAAGGCAAAACATTTGCTAGAACATTTGGAAATTGTGAAAAATGCATAGAAAAAGTTATAAGCAAAAAACTGATTTTTAGGGGTGTTTCATAAAAAACGTCTCAAATGTGCATACAAATCAAATGATAGAAATTTTGTATGTTCGGCAAAGTTGTTTCTAGTGAAATTGTCTACAACTTCTCTGTACAAACATATTTTTTTAGTTTACAAATAAAAAAGATAGAAATCGTTTCTCACTTTTAGGGGGATTGATCACAAAACTGATGTTTCCATAAATTAGGACTTATTTCATAGAAAAACTTTGCCGAAGACACCGAAGATCAAAAATCATGTTTTCATGGTCAAAACAATTTCGATCACGTTTTTGGGCCATCCGCAACAGTGTGCGATGGTCAGATAAAGATTCTTCATCTGACACATGCCAATTGGTCAGCTCGTGACTAATTCTACTAGAGCAGATACTATGAAGGTTGGGCGGTTGCCTATGTTAAGTAATGCAAGATCTGTACTTCTTAAGTACTCCATCGAACTGGAGCCTCTCAAGTTAATGTCTGAGCTGTCTCAGATGATATGGTGAGCTTTAGCATCACTGAGAACAATTAGCGGAAGGCCTTTTGAAGTACAGTATGCGATGACTTGTTTGAAAGCATCCGTAGTGAATGGTTCATCATGCGGTAAATAAACCGAACAATAGACGTATTTCCTGTTGAGGATTCCAACAGATTTGATCAGATATCATCAATTGTGATAGCACATACATGGTTAGTTCAGAGATGAGTGTAGCAACTATTGTGTTGTTGACAAGCACATAGGCTAGCGTGGTTCAAAAAATCGTTTTTGCTCCACAACGCTTATTCGATTCGTAACCAGATTCTATGCCTTCTCCCAAAATTTGAGCTCATTTGGTTGAAAATTGAGACTGCACAAGCCCTTCACAGTTTGTATGGGAATTACTATGGGAAAACGATGTTTTTCATTCAATCGACCATTTCATTTCCCCAAGTGCCCTAGAGAATTAGTTGATCCTTGGTACTCCTTGATTACTCTATCAGCTACAACTTTGTCGAAGACCGCATTCAAATTGGACGCCTCATTAATTATGGAAATATGGTTTTAGACCTGTGATATGCCCCTCGGCCATTGCGCTTCAAGCTTCGAGCCCCTACCAAATAACGACGTTCATGAATTTAATTTGGTATGGGATACTATATCATCTATTGTCTTACATCTATTGTTAGAGTGAATTCTGAGACTGGAGCTAGAAGATAAAAGATATTTGTTGAATTCGATCTACTTCTAATCTAAATTACCATAAACTTTTAGCATGTTTTTGATGGGGTGACTCCAAACTTTTGATCGGGAGTGTATATAAAAACAAGCATTTGTAATGTATAGGGAACAATGGATTAAATTAGACACTCAATATCCAAATAAAATTGGAACTTATAGAGAACGGAATCAAGAGATCATTGCGATATCCCATCATTAAATTACGGTTTCCTACTGATATTATTTTGTTTTGTATTTTTAATTCCTAGGGGACATTGGACAAAATAAGACATTATCTCTGAATATGTTGAACAAGTGATGATCCGTTTAGGGTTTTGCCATTACACAGCAGGACTTTTGAACGACTTTGCATAGCTTTTTGTTTAAATTCATTCGAAATTCTCAGATATTCTCATTTTATAGGGGATGTTGGACAGAATGAGACATCATCTTTCAATGTGATGAGCGAAAGATGATCTGTTTGGGGTTTCTCCATTCAGTATCACGCTGGTAAGATTCCACCAACAGATGACCCCTAATTCATGGTGTGATGCGGCTTCATACTTACCGTTCCTAGGAATGAATGGCTATGGGTGTCTAATAGGCCTGTCCAGCTTTTCAAAAATGTTCTCTGATTCTCAAGTCCACCCCCATATTTTGATTGGCATCCTAAAAGAAGTAACTGGTCAAAACTTCAGCCAAATCCGTTGAAATTAAGAGGTGCATCAAATCAATTTTGTGTTTTTCGACTATTTTTGAACTTCAAAAAATCATAACTACTCTAAAACATGTCAAAACTTAATTCTTTCGGCAGAAATTGAAAGCTATACTTGTCTGCTACAACTTCTCCGAACAACGTGTGCCAATAAAATTGAAGGAAACATGTGTAATTATCACATTTGTAATCAGAAAAACCTTAAAAAGTTGATTTTCTGATAGATTTCGTTCTGGAACACCCTAATATACTTAATAAGTTGGATTTTTCAAAACGGCAGCATATTCTCCAATGTTTTTTGGTTATTTGCTTCTTTGACACCAATGCTGTAGGAGTTGAGCAAAAATTACTAAAATTCGTGAAAGTCAAATGTGGCCTAAAAACTCCTTATTGCTATGGGAAAACGATGTTTTTCATTCAATTGACGGGAGTATTTCCCCAAGTGCCCTAGAGCGTTAGTTGACCCCTGGTACTTCTAGGTTACTCTATCAGCTACAACTTTGCCGGAGACCGCATTCAAATCGCATGCCTCATTAATTAGTTACCGATTTTTATCCAGAATCGTTATCTTGACTCATGATGGTTGAACTAATCGGTGGGCATCACTGCTTTTTGCAGTGAAACATAGTAGCCATGATTTCAGTGTGCTATCTTTGGCGCCATATGGAGCAATGTTGCCTGCTGGGAAGCTGGAGGATCATTGCTAAAGTTTGTCCAGTTGGATACAAACCGATAACTAATTAATGAGGCGTCCAATTTGAATGCGGTCTTCGACAAAGTTGTAGCTGATAGAGTAATCAAGGAGTACCAAGGATCAACTAATTCTCTAGGGCACTTGGGGAAATGAAATGGTCGATTGAATGAAAAACATCGTTTTCCCATAGTAATTCCCATACAAACTGTGAAGGGCTTGTGCAGTCTCAATTTTCAACCAAATGAGCTCAAATTTTGGGAGAAGGCATAGAATCTGGTTACGAATCGAATAAGCGTTGTGGAGCAAAAACGATTTTTTGAACCACGCTAGCCTATGTGCTTGTCAACAACACAATAGTTGCTACACTCATCTCTGAACTAACCATGTATGTGCTATCACAATTGATGATATCTGATCAAATCTGTTGGAATCCTCAACAGGAAATACGTCTATTGTTCGGTTTATTTACCGCATGATGAACCATTCACTACGGATGCTTTCAAACAAGTCATCGCATACTGTACTTCAAAAGGCCTTCCGCTAATTGTTCTCAGTGATGCTAAAGCTCACCATATCATCTGAGACAGCTCAGACATTAACTTGAGAGGCTCCAGTTCGATGGAGTACTTAAGAAGTACAGATCTTGCATTACTTAACATAGGCAACCGCCCAACCTTCATAGTATCTGCTCTAGTAGAATTAGTCACGAGCTGACCAATTGGCATGTGTCAGATGAAGAATCTTTATCTGACCATCGCACACTGTTGCGGATGGCCCAAAAACGTGATCGAAATTGTTTTGACCATGAAAACATGATTTTTGATCTTCGGTGTCTTCGGCAAAGTTTTTCTATGAAATAAGTCCTAATTTATGGAAACATCAGTTTTGTGATCAATCCCCCTAAAAGTGAGAAACGATTTCTATCTTTTTTATTTGTAAACTAAAAAAATATGTTTGTACAGAGAAGTTGTAGACAATTTCACTAGAAACAACTTTGCCGAACATACAAAATTTCTATCATTTGATTTGTATGCACATTTGAGACGTTTTTTATGAAACACCCCTAAAAATCAGTTTTTTGCTTATAACTTTTTCTATGCATTTTTCACAATTTCCAAATGTTCTAGCAAATGTTTTGCCTTATTGAAACGCGTAACTTTTGCGAAGAAAGTATATATCTATCTCTCATATTTATCATGTTATTGGAAATTTCACTTAAAAAAATGCTTATGTTTGACATACCCAATTGTTAACTTTCGCACGTTTTCGCAGGCCAGGATTTTCACATTTGAAAATTTGGAACGAATTTTATCCGTTGCAAATATAGCCAGTTGTAGCCTGATTTCGCCTGTATATTAAAATTCGCATACTAGAAATGACTATCATTATAAAATGTGTCATTGTAAAACGATCAACTTATCAAAAAATGTACTCAGTGCTTTTTTTACATGATTTTCCCACATGAACACGCTAAAACGTTTTCACAGAATCATTTGGAACTGCATCAGATGACTTTCCCATAAAATATAAGTATTTTTTTTTTTAGATAAACAGTGGTTCTCAAAATAACACGATAAGTCTCTTCCACAAAATAAACGATATTGTTAAATGCTCTTGCTAATGCTCATACAATTTTTACACTTTGCAAAAATGTCAAATTTCAGAAGGTTAAAATAACAGCAACTGATGTTTTGATTAAAATAGATTTTTAATTTGTTAACTTGAGAAATAGAACTTATCTGTTAATATTAACACATATCTTTGATTACTGACATCATTAAATGTATTGTTCCAGTTACTGTATATATGTTTTTTTCTGTCCGAGGAAGCACAAAAGTCACGCAACAAAGACATCAGGAATTACAGAGAGGATCATACACATAAGTTTTCAAGAATCCAAACTAACACAGATCTCTTACATCGGCTGCTTGAAACATCTGATCCCATAATAAGAAATAATGGACTATTTCCGAAAAAATAACTATAACATCATAAACGTAGGATGCGAAAAACCTTTTGCTCTAAACATATGACGAGATAGTAACTGGGAGCAATGGAATTAGTAATGATATGTAGATCAATGATATGTGTTAATAATAACAGATAAGTTGTATTTTTCAAGTAAACAAATTGAAAACCTATTTTAATCGAATCATTAGATGTTGTTATTTGAAAATTCTGAAATTTAACATTTCTGCAAAGAGTAGGTACATGGACACGAAAAAATTTATGAGCACTACCAAGAGCATTAAACAATATCGTTTATTTTGTGGAAGAGACTTATCGTGTTACTTTGAGAACCACTGTTTATCTGAAAAAAAAAACTTACATTGTATGGGAAAGTCATCTGATGCAGTTCCAAGTCATTCTGGGAAAACGTTTTAGCGTGTTCATGTGGGAAAATCATGTAAGAAAAGCACTGAGTACATTAATTGATATGTTGATCATTTTACAATGACACATTTTATAATGATAGTCATTTCTAGAATGTGAATTTTAATATACAGGCGAAATCAGGCTAAAACTGGCTATATTTGCAACGGATAAAACTCGTTCCATTTTTTCAAATGTGAAAATCCTGGTCTGCGAAAACGTGCGAAAGTTAACAAATGGGTATGTCAAACATAAGCATTTTTTTAAGTGAAATTTCCAATAACATGATAAATATGAGAGATAGATATATACTTTCTTCGCAAAAGTTATGCGTTTTAATAAGGCAAAACATTTGCTAGAACATTTGGAAACTGTGAAAAATGCATAGAAAAAGTTATTAGCAAAAAACTGATTTTTAGGGGTGCTTCATAAAAAACGTCTCAAATGTACATACAAATCAAAAGATAGAAATTTTGTATGTTCGGCAAAGTTGTTTCTAGTGAAATTGTCTACAACTTCTCTGAACAAACATATTTTTTTAGTTTACAAATAAAAAAGATAGAAATCGTTTCTCACTTTTAGGGGGATTGATCACAAAACTGATGTTTCCATAAATTAGGGCTTATTTTATAGAAAAACTTTGCCGAAGACACCAAAGATCAAAAATCAAGTTTTCATGGTCAAAACAATTTCGATCACGTTTTTATGCCATCCGCAACAGTGTGCATCGCTACATCTTTTTTGGACATTTAAATGTTAGGTACTTCGTAAACATTGCGTTTCAGGAATCCCCGGTCAACAAACTGGGATCTTTTTACTGATTTGGTTGCGGCCAAATTTCATGGATACTCACCATCCATTGATACTCCAAGTGATTTAGATGATACTACAACCAGGGGCCTACATCGTCGAAACCAAAACATGACGCTGAAAGCGAGCGCCCATCAGCATCGGACGGACGCCGACGACGACGGGAGCATTCAAAACAACATGCATGCGCTTCGCTTCAGCTGCCCTTCTTGTCACTTTCTTCGACGCAACGACGGCACTAAGGGGATCCAGGTTAGGCCGTCCCTTATTTTGCAAAAAATCGAAATGTTATAAGTTCGTTAGTGGAAAATGATCGTTCTAGCTAAAAAATGATCGTGTCAAAATTTGAAGTCCGTATCTCAAGGCTAAGTGGTCCCTCAAGGGGCCTAAAGTTGTCAAAAATTGTATGGGACCAAAAAAACATGAAATTTTTTTCCACAAAAAAAAATACGCTAATCTACTAAAACCGGTGATTTTAGGACCCTAAAGGGCCAAAAAAGTGCTTAGAATTGCGATATCTCTACTCGATTTGAGTTATTGAACAAAATAGGGTAGGTTTCCTTCGGAATCTAAAAAATGGTCAAAAATGCTGATTTTTCGATTGTTTTTTGTTGAAATCTTGGAATCAAGTAGAGATATCGCAAATCTAAGCACATTTTTGGCCCTTTAGGGTGCTAAAATCACCAGTTTTAGTGGAATAGCGTATTTGTTTCGTCGAAAAAAAATTGATGTTTTTTTTATCTCATACAATTTTTGACAACTTTAGGCCCCTTGAGGGACCACTTAGCCTTGAGATACGGACTTCAAATTTTGACACGATCATTTTTTAGCTAAAACGATCTTTTTCCACTAACGAACTTATAACATTTCTATCTTTTGCAAAATAAGGGACGGCCTAATCCAGGTGGCCAAAAATCGAAAATTGAGTTTATTCAATTTGAGATTTAAGTTGAAAATGTAGGGCCCTGACTACAACGACCTTCATCATGGAACTTTTGAAGAAGCATGCCCTCTAGGGTTTGTGAAGATCACAAGAGGAACCCCTTGGTGGAACTCTGATCTGGCGAAACTCAGGAAACAATGTAGAAAGAGTTGGAACAGACGACGTTCGGCTGGTTCGGAGGCTTTCAGGTCGGCTCACAAGACCTTTGTACAAATGTTCCCAGTTTGAGTGAAGTCAGTCGGTTAAATAAAATCCTTGCAAAATCTAAGGATTTCCGAGTGAACGAACTTCGTTTGCCAAATGGCGATCTGACTTCCTCTGATGAGGAAGTTCTGGAATTCTTATTCAGCACACACTTCCCTGGATGTGTGGATATTACATCTTCGGATGAACCTGATGTCTTTTCTTGTAGTTACGATTTCCTGGCTTCGGCTCGGAGTATTGTAACTATAGAATCGATTGAGTGGGCACTTAATAGCTTTGCTCCTTTCAAATCTCCTGGGGCAGATGGGATTTTTCCCAAATCCTGGCGGAATATTACTGTGAAGTTTATTCCGAAAGTGGGTCGTGCGTCGCATGAAGAAGCAAAGAGTTTCAGACCCATCAGTTTGACCTACAGAGCTATTGGACATCATCGGAGACAGTTCCCCTATAGCTGTGGAGGCTTCCTCTGGCATGCGTTATCAACGTGTAATGCGTAATAAAAGGTGAGCTTATCATCGATCATCACCCCCAAGTGCTTTTAAGTAATAGTAACGGTGATTAGGACAGCCGATTGCTTCAGGGAACGTTCATAAATGGCGAAGCAAGGAAGGGGGGAGTCTGGTATTAAGTGACGAGCTATATATTAGGTATGGACAATGGACATGGTAAAATATGCTATGTGGGGGGGAAGGAGTAAAAATGGCGTGGCCGATACTTAAAAAAAGAATTCCAAAGTGCGCGAAACACGCGAAACGTAGAGGAGACCAAAGTCGCCAGTGTTCGCGGCTTTCTCGCCTTCGTTGGGTAGAGAGTCCGCTCACGCTCGTTTGCCTCATCTACATGAGCGTTTCACTTCATGCGTAATCAACGTGTAATGCGTAATTAAAGGTGAGCTTATCGTCGATCATTACCCCCAAGTGCTTTGAAGTAATAGTAACGGTGATTAGGGCAACCGATTGCCTCAGAGAACGTCCATAAATGGCGAAGCATTTTAGGGGGAAGGGGGAAGTCTGGTATTAAGTGACGAGCTATTTATTAGGTATGGTAAAATATGCTACGAGGGGGGAGGAAGGAGTTAAAATGGCGTGGCCGATACTTAAAAAAGAATTCCAAAGAGCGCGAAACAGCGTTTCAACTGGTCAGCCGGGTCGGCCAATAACTGTCCAGACGTGTCTTTCACGGGCATCTTAGCATTCATCTTAGTCCAACAAAGGCGACGTGAAACATCGTAGAGGAGACCAAAGTCGCCAGTGTTTGCGGCTTTCTCACCTGGGTCGGCTACAGAGTCTGCTCACGCTCGTTTGTCTCGTCTACATGAGCGTTTCACTTCCTTCTCGAGAGCCGAGTAGCGCTGACGGGCTACGGCTTTGGCTCATCGTGTTTTCGCTCGCTCTATCACGACTTTGGCGTTCCTTCGCACCTCTGTCTTCCTCCAGGTATCATCTGTGATCCACTGCTATCTCCGTAGCTCGCGTAGTTCACCCAAATTATTCTCACCGGTGACGATGAAGGCGTTCTTGATCGAGCTCCATTGATCTTCTACGCTTTCACGGAATATTCGCAGCACGGTTCTGTAGCTCCTCGACGAATGACCTTTTCACCGCAGCGTCTTCCAGTCAGCGTGTGTTGAACCAGCGCCCGATTTTCTCCTCCTGTCGCTGGATCCTGGCAATGCGCAGTCGGATCTCGCCGATTAGAAGATGATGGTCGGACGCAATGTCGGTGCTACGTTTGTTCCGCACATCAAGAAGGCTCCGTCTCCATTTTCAGCTGATGCAAATGTGATCGATTTGATTTTCCGTAACGCCATCACGGGAAACCCATGTCACTTTGCGCACTGGTCGATGAGCAAAGAGGGGTCCTCCAATCACCATGTCATTGTTGCCTCGAAACTCTGCAAACAGCTCTTTGTTCTCGCTCATTTCTTCGAGGCTATGGCGTTCCATGACGTGCTCATAGTCTGAGCTATCGGAATCAACCTTCGCATTGAAGTCGCCCATGAGGATCTCATTACCTACCACCTTTTGGAATATTATCGACAGCATTCAGTTGGCTGTAGAAGTTCTCTTTGTCTTGCATTTCAGCAGCATCGGTTGGCATGTAACATTGGATCATGGTAGCGTTTCGAACCCGTGTTATCAATATGGCCACAATTACCCTCTCATTAATAGGTTCCCACATCATGCGCACAGCGTGGGCGTGAGCGCTGAGCAGGAAACCAACTCCATGGTGGCGAGGAGCGTGTTCACCTCGTAGCAGAATTTGACCCGTCACCAATCTGTGTTCTCCAATGTTCGGCCAACGGATTTCGCTCAGTCCTAGGATCTCAAGCTTTATACGACATGCCTCATTGGTTAGTTGTGCCAGTTAACCCTACTGGACCAGGGTTAATACATTCCTAGTTCCAATTCTTGTCCGTTGTTTCGCACTAAAAGTCGTTGCCGTTGAATCAGTTCGTAATCTTTCATTTTCCAGATATTTATTTGATAACTCCAATGTATTCACCGCAAATATATCAAAAAAGCGCATTTCACCTCGATTACCCCCTACATATGATCGGGTCGGTCGGATCGCGTCGAGAGGGTGAGTGTTTTGCCATTCGGAACTAAATTGCTACTGCTGGGAAAACATATCAAACAGACAAAAACAGAACGGAGTGATTAGAAGAAGGAGGGTGGAAATCACTCTCATCTCGATGTCCCTCTGTTTTGGGATCGTACACCAGTTCTATTACCAGAGTAGGTACCTAGTACTAAAATGACAATAACATACGCCGGCTGGCTGGCTGGCTGCTGGACCTTGATGCGGTCGTAAAAGGCTGCTGGTTGGACGGAAAAAGAAATGAAAAGTCAACCGTTCCATTCAGTTGCAGAAAGGACGACGACGGCGGGAGGAAGTCAGACAGCAAACGCATGCGACACTTTCAGCTGCAAATGTCCTGTCACATTTGGTTACCACCACTCTCGGAGTGTGGTAGTGCTGAAAAGGGGAACGGGAAGCGAGGGAGGGTGAATATTTGATTGGAGTCATTGTCATTTATTACGTCGAGCATACGATCGGAATCGGGCATGGTAAATTACTTAATTTGATGCGTCTCTTAGATGTGCCCTTGATGTACGACCAATTTGATAGCGTGCAAATAGTGCATCAATAAAGAAATGTAGATGACGTAGTATCACGATTACATTTTCTATGATATGTGGATGTAACTTTCAAGTAAATGTACTTCCTTAGGGGCTGATATTCCTCAAATTATTCGATCTAGTACTTACATACATTTTACGTTGCTACAAGGATTGAACCTCGTCAACAAATTCATGCCCAGCCGAGGCAGCCGTCGGAACCGTACATTGATGATAACGGAGTGTTGGGCATAGTTTGACCGTTACCAGGAAAAGAGTGATGATTACCTCTAAATGCAGTGTAAACATGCGGATGGGTATCAAAGTCCTGGTTGGAGCTGTTGTTTCTAAAAAAAACTCGGAGATAGTGTGGGTGAGTTGCATAATTTCTTTCAGATTCCTGAAAAAAAACACGACAGTCTTGAATTCAGCAAAATTTTATTATCGGAAAACGTGAATCGCTCTCAAAATTACCTGGCTACGCTGAATACCTGCGTGTTGTGTTATATCACCTTTTCTTTGCCGTAGACATTCGAAAAGTGACTGATTCAAAACATTCCACCATCTGTACCTACTCGGTTGCATCAGGGAACGTGCTCAATTCTCGATTGGTCGCGCAAGGAAGTGGATGTTGATCATAGAAAATTTATGCTAGAATAATAGATTTCCGGTAATTATCGGAGCCATTGTCTAGGCGGCAGCCGCGACAACTGAGCTGAGTTTCGCGTGTGGGACTTTGCTCGCACCACGGGGAATACGCTTTGTCTATGTAGATGCGAGCCTCTGTGCCACCAGCACCACATCATCGGTATAGGATCATTACCTACCTTCCACCATCAGCACAGCGCGATTTACTGTGCTGCTAATGGTTAGGCACGTCTGTTTAGAAGCGAGACTCATGCACACACAGGACATAAACTATTCATGGCGATGGCATGAAATTTGAAACTAGATCAATAAGTTGCTTGCATTTTTAAGAACAAATTAATTACGATATGCAGTGAAGACTGACGGATGCAGATGGGTGGTTCAGAATCGAAACGGATGCAAGGCAGACATCAATTAGAGAACAATTAATGATTCACGATTCTTATGACGGGACAACAGAGTAAGAAATATCGTCTTGTCCGTCGGGATAAGTCGTGTTGAGCTGATAAACTGAAAGTATTTGAAATCTTTATCAGCCAGTTCTTCTAATTTACTATATTATCTAGCATGGCACAAATCTCCAAAATTGAGGAGAACATGCCCTTGAGACCGCCCTATGTACTAATATCATCTAGCACAGCTGAGCACCCATGGTGGTGCAGAGGGTCGAATTGAAAGATCTATATCCTGGCGATTGCAAGCCATCGCCTTGTCTTGTGGCCAGGTCAAATTTTTGTTGACTTCCCTAATTTTCTTGTGGAGGCTGCGTCGCCATGAGCCTGTGAGTCTGCGGCTGCTGTCCTAACTAACAATCACTCATTTAACAAGCACCTTTACAACGAATTGATTCAGCATGATGTTGAATAACATTTGGATAATTTTCAGACACAACCTTTGTTCGGTTTTTGTTGACACAAATTTGGAGAAACTATAGAGCATAGTGTTGTGTACCAACTGAACTGTTTGTTGTTAAATCGTTTTACAACTATAGTAAAGCTGTTGTTCAGCTTTAGCAAAAATGATTAAAAATAAATAAAATGCAAAATTTTTCAATTTCCACGAGAGTTAATGATTGGAACTAAATGCAGTGAACAAATATTATGAAATAATAATAATAACTAACATAAATTTACCTGAACCCAGATTCGAACTCCAGACCCGTCGATTGCCTGCCGCATGCCTTACTATCTGCGCCATCCTAGAGATGATGAATTGCAGCGCTCAAATCAAAACATAAACTTCCCGTGGTTTAATAATGACAGGCCTGGTAGCGAGTCACTATTTAGTTACTTGGTCACTATTTTCATGCTGGTCACTAAAAAGTCACTATTTTCAAGGTTTTTCAACTAAAGTCACTTTTACTATCAAAAAGTCACTATTTTCAACTATTTTGGGTGCAAATCCAATCCAAGGGGTAATTCTTCTTTCAGTGAGTAAAATCCGTACCTCTCAGATCACCTTCAACGAGTTGTGTAGTTGTTTCAAAATTCATTTTGAGGATCTAACAGTTGGCAAATTTCGAATACCATCAAAAGGGACGATGAATATGCTTTGACTGTGTCCATTCAAAATTTTCTGCACTATTCCCTGGAATCGACGTCGAGCTATGCGGGTATGTGACTCCAGTGTTAAAAGCGCTTGTGAAGGCTTTTGTCGCACGTACACTGAAGTTTTTTTTTACGACGGTAATGGTCCCGCGTAAAAAAAAACCGCGTAAAAAAAAACCGCGTTATTTCAAGACCCGTCGTAAAAAAAAACCGCGTTATTTCAAAACCCGTCGTAAAAAAAAACCGCGTTATTTCGAAAAACGTCGTAAAAAAAGTCAAGTCACGTTAGATGTGGTGCTGACTATTTTACGCGTGTTTTTGAAAAAACGCGGATTTTTTTTACGACGGTTTTTGAAATAACGCGGTTTTTTTTTACGACGGGTCTTGAAATAACGCGGTTTTTTTTTAGGACGGACCGCGTAAAAAAAACCGCGTAAAAAAAAACCGCGTAAAAAAAAACCGCGTAAAAAAAAACTTCAGTGTACATACAAATGCATGATGAGTGATTTTTAATTCTTATGTTTTTCGTACACTGAGTGGCACAGAAAAGTCAAACGAAGTTCTGGATTAGATTCCTTCGAATTCCTCGACGAGATATCTTCGAATCCCTGGACGAGATTCCTTAGAATCTCTTGACGAGATTCCTTAGATTCTCTGGACGAGATTCCTCATAATCTCTGGACGAGATTCCTCAGAATCTCTGGACGTGATTCCTTCGAATCTCTGGACGTGATTCCTTCGAATCTCTGGACGTGATTCCTTCGAATCTCTGGATGAGATTCTTTCAAATATCTGGACGAGACCTCTTTGAATCTCAGGATAAGCTTCCTTCGAATCTCTGGAAGAGAATCTTTCGAATCTCTGGACGAGATTTCTGCGAATTTCTGAATGAGATTGCTCTGGAAAAAAGCCTTCGAATCTCTTATCAGATTCCTTCGAATATCTGGACGAGATCTCTTAGAATCTCTGAACGAGCTTCTTTCGATTCTCTGGAAGATAATCGTCCGAATCTCTGGACGAGATACCTGTGAATTTCTGAATGAGATTGCTCTGGAAAGGAATCCTTCGAATCTCTGGACGAGATTCCTACAAATCTCTGGAAGAGATTCCTTCGAATCTCTGGAAGAGATTCCTTCGAATCTCTGAACGAGATTTCATCGATTCTCTGGACGAAATTCCTTCGAATCTCTGGAAGAGATTCCTCCGAATCTCTGGACGAGATTCCTTCGAATTTTTCGACGAAATTTTTTCGAATATCGGAACGGGATTCCTTCAAATCTCTAGACTAGATTCCTTCGAATCTCTGTACCAGATTCCTTCGAATCTTTGGACGAGGTTCCTTCGAATTTCTAGACGAGATTCGAACGAATCTCTGGACGACATTTTTTCGTTTGTTTGAATTCAATTTTCATTTTTTTTCAGACTCAAACTAATGGTTACATAATAGATACGCGTAATTGTAATGTTGTTGTTAATGTAACGTAAACCGTTTAGCATTGCCATTTTTAGGGTCAAAAAGGTTTTACAAAAAATGAGAAAACTTTAACTTAGGACAGCTAAGCAAATGAATTACATCAGTATCTAAAATCTAAACTATAATTTTAAATCTATTGAGCGTTCAAAGCTGATCCGAATGCTGACACAGTTGGTGCGTTCCTTGTGACCACAGGTAGTTTGTTCCAGCATTGTGCACCAAATACCAATAGACTTTTTTCGCTGCTCGTTGTGTGTTTGGGTATAACGCGTATAAAAGTAAACGGATTTATTTTTTGAATTTTTAATCCAGCTCAATTTTATGCTTAAAAATGTTAGGTAATGTTGTTAAAGAAAACCGCAACTTGTACAGAACCTTTTGACGATCTTCTAGGGAATGTTTTGCCGCATACAAACGAAGAGTCAAATGAAAACTTTAATACTCAGCATTTGTTGTTGATATATTAAGGCGGGATATGTGTGAAACTGAAGCTTGTTCATGCATCCATTCCCTATATCCTTTTAGTCACTTAGATCTATCCTGAAAGTCACTATTTTCGCATCTGAAAGTCACTATTTGGTCACTATTTTGTTCAGTGAGGTCACTAAAATAACTATTTTTGACATCATACATCGCTACCAGCCCTGTAATGATCAGACTTCGACTCCTATTCAGCAGTGGTGAATTATCACAGACATTATGGTTAAAAACTGAACAACATATTAATTCAGCTATTGTTCAGTAAAACACGGTTTCATCATGTACTCTGAGTCGAAGTATGATGAAACAAAAGTGCTTATTTGACTTGTGAAAAACACATTATACATGTGCTAATTTTTACATGAACTTAACAAGAAGCAGAAAAAAGTCTTGGTAAACTATGTAGTAAAGGAATTACTGCGAGTCGAATAAAAATCTTATTAAACGCTTGAAAAGTGTTTTAAATTATCATTGTTAATACCAATACGAAAAGTTGAACATTGGCTACCTTTTCAATTGAAATAGCATTTGTATGGTATCGTGTACAGCATAATTCTAGTTCAGCTATAAATACTATTATAAAACAACAATTCAGTATGCATCCCAAGGAACAATCACTCATTTAACCAACATTGCAATGACCTTTTATTCCACATATAATTGAATAACAGTTTAACATTATTTCATCACAGCTTGTAATCAGGCGTTGTTCAAACAAAAGTGGAGAAGTTATTCAGCAATCTTTTCTGCAAGCGCGATACAGGCTTTACAGTAGGAAGTAATCTGTGTTTTATCAGCCTCATATTAAACTTGTATTCAGCTATAATAACCTGCTGCGAAAACAAAAACAAATTGAAGTGCAAGGTGCAATTATAGTTCAATTGTATTAATTTGTCGCATCTAAACGCATTTATAACACACAAGCTCTTCTAAAAATTTCTCAACTTGGGATTTGAACTCGTGATCTCCCAATCACCCGTCGCATGCCTTACCGACTACGCCATCCTGGAATTGGCAAGTTGCTCGCTGAGAGTGAAACATCTTCACAAAGCTGTGAAAGATTAATCTTCAGGTATTTGAAAGGTTGTAAATATTTATTAAAAAAAAGTTGTGAAGATGACTACAACTTTGAAATTGCTACGAAAATTAGCAAATATTTCGAATATTTCGCATTGGTGTGCAACAAACATCAATACATGTTTAATAATGAGGAACGCTCCACTGATAAAGTGATAAGCGAACAAATAAATCATAAATCTGTTTATACAGCTTACTGTTAAACCATTATTGAACGTTCCCACAATAGCTGAAGTATTAAACATCAAAAGCATTTGTTCAACTTATGTAGAACACAATAATCATGTCCGTGTAGTTGCCGGCTTAGAATAGCACTACGGACCCCCTGTTCCGGGGGTAAAAGTCCACCAAACAGGGAACCCCAATCCAAGGTGTCAGGCGACCCGTGCTGAGGGATGAATGGTTGAGGGGGTTTAAAACATGCTCGATCTTTAACGGAGCCCGTAACGTGGGTAGATCTCCCTTTTGGGTTGCGTTACGGAGCAAGATCTACCAAACTGAACCCTGGTGACATCCAGCTTGTTAAGCTAGGGTAATGCGTTTTGGTAATAAGGATTCATGGTACAAAGCCTTTGTTACTAGTGACAGTTTCCAAAATTGCATTTATTTTGCCTTACGGATTGTTAAAGACTCGGTTTGTCCTCGCCGAGACTACACTTGATGTAAGGAAAACAAACATGCTTTGCGTATCTAATTGCGTAACAACCTACTAAGGACTGATAAGTACTGGTGATACAAGGACTCACGTGAATTCTTATTACCGAACACATTCTCTAATTTGACAGCGTTTTGCAACTAGCCTAAAGCCCCGGTTTTTTTCAATGTTGTCCTGGGACTAAACTAGGAGCAAGACACGGATGAAGTCAGAGTTCCGATGCATGGACAAATATCAGTTCTACCGTTTTGTTTTTCTCACAAATAGAATCGATTATGTGTGATTAAGGGCGCACTCTCGCTGGGATTTATTTCCCTGTGAAAACGGTACTTTTTCATCACATTCGATTTCTCGAACCTCTGAGAAAACAAAACAAGATCTGTACAGAAATCGATGCTTCATTGCCTCTCAATGACAATGGAGTAGTACGACATGCACTAAATACTAAGGATACGGGTATTGCCACAAAAGATCTAAATACTGGTCGCAGTGGCTCATCCGAACAGAAAAAAAAAACACAATAATCAGCTTTCGGCAACTGTGGAACATAAGCTTTTTAACGCGTAGAAAAAAGTTCTTCTTTAGCTTATATTAAAGCTAGTAAGGGCAAATCGAACAAACAAAAACTTCTGACGTTTGTCAAGCTTATAATTAAGTTGCTGTTCACATGCGTGTCAAATGTTGCATTTTGGCTTATTTATAATGTAAATAGCATCATTTCAGCTTATTATTCAGCATTTGGTTTTGTTCAGCTGCGAATGTTATAAACCAGCTATAGTTCAACATGCATGCTTATTTATGACTTTGAATTGTTCCTTGGGATGCTTGTTTACGGCTGGCGATTGTTAGTTGGGGTGATATCCTGCTGCATTCCAATCTAACGCTTACTTACAGATTACGTTTCCGCCCCTGCATAGAGTGTGGCCGACCCACCTCCACTTTCGCTCCCGAATTTTTGTCGCTATCGGCTATTGATGACATCGACGATCCAATTGTTGAGATTTAATTTGTGAGGCCACCATGTATTAATTATATACCGCAGGCACAGCAATCTATTGATGAAGACCTTCAGCCGTTGAGTGTTCTCTACTGATACATACCAAGTTTCACTGGCGTACAGCAGCACCGATTTCACGTTTGAGTTGAAAATTCGGATTTTGCTGCCGTGACTAACCTTATTGTTTTTTTCTTCATACATTTCTCAAACTCGCAAAAGCAGTGCTCGCCTTCTTGATCCGTGCGATATTGGAAGCTTTCAACATTCTTCACTACTTGTCTAGCTACCGAGAAGCTGGAAGGATTGAAAGTGTTTACATCCAACGATTTGGTCTTGTTGACGTTGATGGTAAGACCTGACACAGAGGAGCGATCGGAAAGATCATCGAGCTTACTCTGCATATCAGAGCACCGTCGAGTTAGGAGAGCAACAGTATCAGCCAATTTGAAGTCATTTAGGTGCTCCATGGTATTTGATGGGCTGCCACGATTTGGTTCACGATCAATCGCACCTACCAGGTTATTGGAAGATCCAATAATCATTTACCAAGCTTTTGTAGAGATTATATGGTAAATGTAATAAAAATACCAGGGTGGACCAAAATACATGCACCGGGCCAAAATACGTCCAAAATCCTACGACGAGGACCAGTAGCGGTGCTAGGATGCATTCTTGCTTCACTCCAGCAACGACCCGGATGGGATCGGACAAGACACCGTTGTGCAGTACTCTGCACGAAAATACCCTGTACTGTGCTTCAATGAGGTTTATGATTTTCTCAGGTACACCCTTGCGCCTGAAGGCTTCTCACATGTTTTCGTGAATGAAACGGTCGAAAGCTTTTTCGAGGTAATGATATGGAGCGTGACAATATGGATCGTCCGGCACGAAATCCAGCTTGCTGCCACCGTCGAAGAATTGCACCAATGTTCTCCTGTAACCGGTTTAGGATCACTTTGTAAAGGACTTTGAGAACGATACACAGTAACATGATGCCCCGCCAACTATCGCATACAGTCAGGCCACTCTTTTCCGGTACCTTTACTAGGATGCCTTGTATCCAGGTGGCCGGAAGTGTCACGGTTTCTCATATTTTGCAGAAAAATTGATGCAGCAGGTGTGCGGATACTACGGGGTCAGCTTTGAGCATCTCGACTGACATGCGATCGACCCCCGGAGCTCTGTTGGATTTCAAGCTATGGGTAGCTGTTTCTATCTCCTGCAGTGATGGAGCTTCGGTGTTGCCACGGGTTATGTGTCGAAGCCTTGGCAGATCATGCCGAGGTGTTAATGGCGTAGCCGATACTTGGAAAAGGTTTCCTAAGTGCTGGAACCAACGAACGTTTCAACTGGTCAGCCGGGTCTGTCAATAACTGTCCAGACGTGTCTTTCACGGGCTTCTTCTTAGTCCCAATAAGACGACGTGAAACATCGTAAAGGAGCCGAATGTCGCCGGTGTTAGCGGCTTTCTTGCCTTCGTCGGCTAAGGAGTCCTCCCCAGGGATATGGTGCGACACAAAACTCTTTGCGTGCCGCACACGCTGCTACAAGACAGCACAACAAACTAGAAGGAGACGAGTACGCGCAATCGGTTGTGTGTTGCTCGCTTGCTTTGCCACGCGCTGGAGCTCTCCTGTCTCTCACGCTTTGTCGTATGCACTCTCTCGGTGCTTGTCTCCGTGCTATGCACTTGGCTTGATACTACGCATGATTGGAAAAATTTCGAATCAAACGATCCATCACTTGTCAACCCTTGACAAGCTTAACAACTTTGCCGAAAACACAAACTCTTAAATTATTTTATTAAGTGATTTTTCTGTTTGGAGACAAGCACAGTCCCAAGCACCGAGCATTACTCCCTGCGCCGTAGAGCTAGTGCTGCGATTGTCTCTCGCACAATTACGAAAGCTCTCTCACTCATACGTCTCTGTCTCTCGGCAAAACGGGAGACAAGCACTAGAGATTGTGTGAAGCACACGCTTTTTTCGCACCGCACGGTGCATGCCGCCATTCCCTGGTCCCACGTTCTTTTGTCCCGTCAACATGAGCGCTTCACTTCCTTCTCGAGAGCTGAAAAGCGCTGACGGGATACGGCTTTGGCTCCTCGTGCTTTCGCTCACTCTATCGCGACTTTGGCGTTCATTCGCTCTTCTATCATCTTCCAGGTATCATCTGTGTGTTACTGCTTCTCCGGGTGCGTAGCTCACAAAATTTTTTCGATGAAGGCGTTTTTGATGCCGCTCCATTGATCTTCACGCTTCCACCTTCCGAAATATCCGTGCTCTAGCTCCTCGACGAAGGACCTTCCAGTCGACGTGTGTTGAACCGGCGCCCGATTTTCTCCTCCTGCCGATGGATTCTAGCAATGCGCAGCCAGATCTCGCCGATTAGGAGATGATGGTCGGACGCAATGTCGGCGCTACGTTTGTTCCGCGCATCAAGAAGGCTCCGTCACTGTTTTCGGCCGATGCAAATGTAGATACCCATGTCACATGGTGCACTGGTCGATGAGGAAAGAGCGATCCCCCAATCGCCATGTCATTGTTGCCACAAAACTCTGCAAACAACTCTCCATTCTCGATCAATTCTCCGAAACCATGGCGTCTCATGACGTGCGCATAGTCCGAGTTGTCGGAACCCACCTTCGCGTTGAAGTCGCCCATGATATCACGTTGTGAAAACTAATCCAATTTAGTTGACTGCAAATGTTCTCTTTGTCTTGCAATTCGGCGGCATCGGCTGGCGCGTAACTTTGGATCATGGTAAGGTTTTGAATCCGTGTTCTTGAATAGATATAAGAGAACCGAGAAATTGCGATTTGCGTAAAGTGGGTGATATCGTGTCAAAGGAGTCCCGACTGTATGTGTTTTGCAACCACATGAAAATGTGATTCAGTGACAACCCTCTTGATTCATACATCCAACTAGTGCCAGTTCCATTACAACTGTTCCAGCGTAACTAAGTTTCTGCCACCGTCATCATTGCCGTTGAGGCTGTCGTCGCACATTTCCACAGAATACAGTACACTGGATTGGAATCGAATTGTTGGCACTAAATTGATCCACCGCGGCCGCCGTCATCGACCGACGCCACCACCCTTTGCATATCGCATAGCAGGCAGCGAGGAGGACACACAAGCGACGAACGCGTGCACTCACGGAAGCAAGTGATATTCTATTTATTCATAGAGACAAATTAACTTCAACGCGTCTCAACGGGGTTGGCGGTGCTGGAGGGTGAATTTGTCGTCCCATGAGGGGTTGTCCGGGTCGGCCAATTCAATTGGAAATCCGCAATGGTCGATGGGGTATAATTTATGCAGTAATCGTCACTTAAGGCCACGTGGACGTATTTCCTTCCTTCCGGTTTGACGGATACTGGCGACTGCGGAAAGCATGTGCTATTGATATTTATACTCATCTTGTGGTGACCGCATAACTCCAATTTGTCTGGAAAGAAAATCTAAGCATCAGTGCTGCTTCACTTTTCCTTGAATTTTATGCGAATATTAAGTCGTCTTAAGGAGTTGCATACCTTGTGCGGATAAAAAAATGGAACTCTTTTAGTGCATAATCTGAAAGTATACTAGCTAGACAAAACACATTCCAAATTTCATAAAGATTAGAGCAATAGAACCAAAGTTACAGACCATTCTAGCGCGCACCCTCCATAAGGACAAGGCAAAGCGCAAAACTTTAAACACGGTTATCTCAAAATTGTGTTTTTAAAAAGTGTCATTACGGTGATCACGATCACGACTAATTGACTGATTTTCCAGCATTCAAACAACAACTCTCGACTGTTAAAAGATTGCGTCATCATTTGTGTTTTGGTACGACCGGGAAGGAGACAACCCTAAGAACAGCGGTCTAGGACTAAACCACTTGGGAAATTGAGAGACCCATCAAATGCTTATGCTAATCCCCAATAATTCCTTCCAATATTTTCCCAGCCTGTTCGCAAGAGTTCCTTCGGAAACATCTTCAGAACTATATCCTGATATTGCGCACAGAGTTCCTGCTTGAATTCATGCTGTTATTTCTCCAGGAGTTTCAAACAATATTTTTTCCAGAAGTCATGCCGGGATTTCTACCAGAAATCCACCCTGGACTTCATTCAAAGGTACTCCCGGAACAGTTTCCAGCAGTGTTGGTAAAAACTTAAATTTCAAAAATTCGTGGCTGAGATTTTTTAAAGTCGCAGTTGACTCACCAACCAGTGAGGTTACTCAAGATTTTGCTCATTACTTTCCTCCTTAATTGTGCTTATACTTTATTACGAAGTAGAGCAATCCGCCAATTCATGAACGGTTAGCACTGAAATTTTCGTTTTCGTTTTTGTTTTTTTTTTTTTGTGCTTAATTTTACGGTAGTAGAAAAATATCCAATAAACGTCTTGATCCAACCATTTATTATACTTCCTCCTCTCTCCTCTTCTTGGCGTAACGTCCTCACTGGGACAAAACCTGCTTCTCAGCTTAGTGTTCTATGAGCACTTCCACAGTTTTTAACTGAGAGCTTCCTCTGCCAATGACCATTTTGCATGTGTATATCGTGTGGCAGGCACGAAGATTCTCTATGCCCAAGGGAGTGAAGGAAATTTCCTTTACGAAAAGATCCTGGACCGACCGGGAATCGAACCCGTCACCCTCAGCATGGTCATGCTGAATACCCGTGCGTTTACCGCCTCGGCTATATGGGCCCCAATTATACTTCCAATTGCATTTAAATTACCTTAAATTTTATTTTCTAATAGATATTAGAACACTTATATCGGAAGCCTAGAACCAAAATTGAACGCTTACTTAAACTAGCTCATCCCAACGGTGGACGATTATCGCCAATTGTTAAACGGTTCACTTCAGTAGTCGAAATCAAAAAATGTAATGTGGAGTGGACCTGGATCAAATCCAACTCCCGACAAAATCACAAAATTTGAGTTCTACCTTCGAAAGGTAAGTAAAGCGTGGATCCCGAGATGAACTAGCCTTGGGCTAAAAATCTCGTTAACTCGGGAGCGGTTGCGTCGTGTACTGAGTACACGCACCATGAAAAATGTACGCTTGTGATAGGGTAGTGGAGGTATTTTGGACCGGGCAGGTATTTTGGCCCACCTAGGGAGTTTTATGATATTTATCACCTAATCTCTACTAAATCTCGGTAAATTTTTATTGGCACACGAAAAATATTCAACTATGTGATGACCTTTATTTTGAATGTCAGTTAAATATGCTGTTCAGTATCAAAAATAGAGAAAATGTTTTCACTTCCAATGAAACGCATGGAAAAGCACCAACAACAAAGAAGGTGACAAATTTGTAGTCGGCTTCGAAGAGGTATTAAATTTTACAAACAAATATTTATTTCATGTGAATGTAGTTAGGGCCTTGTAAGAACACAAAATAAACTGTTCTTAACATCGGTGGAGCGATAATATTTACTAAAACGGTGGTTTGAGGTATGGCCAAATATGTTCAACATAATCAGATGTGAACATATTTTAGACCACCTGTCAGATCCATCTCTCCAGTTCCTTCTAAAAAGAGAAAATATTCATGCCAATGTAATGTACTCTAAAAACAGATAAATAGAATAAGTTGGGACCTCCCGTGATCTGGGTTGTTATACGTTTATTTTACAATGAGATTGTTGTGGGTTCGATTTGTTGTAACAACTTTTCGCCAAGTTAAAAAATTCGATTCGATTTGTATCATAACAACTTTTCGACAACTTGAAATTTTCAGTTGTTCAGTCATTCAGTTTAGAAAAGTTGTCCTTCTCGGCAATCAGTTGATGATTGAGACAATGTGTTATTTAATGTACCTTTGACAATTTACGTATCATTCAAATTACTTTATTTTTGATGACCTTTCCTCTCATTACAATATGTGTGGAACGCCTTTATATTTAGCAAAATCACTAGACTTTCACACTTCTATGAAGCGTTACGTAATTTATGCATGGTGACTGACGTCATGCAATAGTTAATAAACACACGTTTTACGTAACATTTTTTTATGAAACATTGTTGCCGTGTGCAGCATAGTTGTCCCATGTTACATTTTGTCGATTTTGACTTTTTTTCGCCAAACGGTCTATTTTTACGTATTCTTTTAGAAACTGCCCTCGGTTAGTACACTTTGTTCGGAAAATCTATAAAAACAACATCAAGTCAATTTGTCCCATGTTCATTTTTGTCATCATAAGCTGTCCCATGTTCCAATTTTCAGCATAAGCTGTCCCATGTTCAATTTTCCAGCATAAGCTGTCCCATGTTCAATTTTGCAGTAGTCCCATGTTCTTTTTTGCAGCATAAGCTGTCCCATGTTCAATTTTTCAGCATAAGCTGTCCCATGTTTTTTTTTCTCAGCTTTTAAAGCTAAATTGGAGTAAGCTATGAGTAATAGTATGGGACACGCATGTATGGAAAAAATAAATCCTCGCTCCAGTCGACTTTTTAGATCCCATTTAGGTCCCATATGAAGTGTACAAAATTTCAACGCAATCCGTAAAACTATAATTTAGCGCAAGCGGTTCAAAGTTTTCATAGGATTTACTATGGGAAAAGTTACACTTTCAAACAAAAAATCCTAGAGGTCACCCTTTGTCTCCTTAATTCAAATCGATCAATGTTTCTTGTAGAAAAATCATTTATGAAACTTTCCTTCGAAGACCGCAAAACGATTGGATGCTTGTGGAAAAAGTTATTGATTTATTACCGATTGGTGATCCAACGAACTGCTTTTTGTTTTGTTTTATCAGCAGCACTGCTGCTGCCGATGTTGCATGGGGTGGCGGGAGGCATCACCACCCCCAGAAACAGCAGCAGCCAAGGCAGCAGCTACAGTGCTGCTGATAAAACAAAACAAAAAGCCGTTCGTTGGATCACTAAATCGGTAATAAATCAATAACTTTTTCCACAAGCATCCAATCGTTTTGCGGTCTTCGGAGAAAAGTTTCATAAATGATTTTTCTACAAGAAACGTTGATCGATTTGAATTAAGGAGACAAGGGGCGACCTCTGGGATTTTTTATCTGAAAAAGTAACTTTTCTCATAGTAATTCCTATGAAAACTTTGAACCGCTTGCGCTAAATTATAGTTTTACCGATTGCGTTGAAATTTTGCACAGTTCATATGGGACCTAAATAGAATCAAAAAAGTCGACTGGAGCGAGAATTTGATGTTTGTCCCATACTAATGAGTAACCAGTGGAGGGTGTAATCAGTAACCAGTCCAAAGATGGCGACCAGAATATCCAAGATGGCGGTCTACAATCCAAGATGGCGGCTCAAAATTCAAGATGGCGACTGTTTAATGGAGTTTTAGGCTCTAAACCATGCAATCTATATATATAAAAGTCAATGTATGTATGTTTGTATGTTAAATTGTATGTTAATGTGTATGTAAATTTGTATGTTTGTTTATTTGTTTGTTAAAGAGGTGGTTATAAGGGTATTGGAATTCAAGATGGCGGCTTAGGTTCCAAGATGGCGGTCAAAACGTCAGAGTGCTTGCTATTTAACGGTGAATCTGTTACGGATACTATGCAATATGGGTATCTATCGATCGGGTTTGATGAGTAGAAGTCAAAAATCAATATCCGACCCCATTTTGAAATCCAAGATGGCGGACCATAACCTAAGATAGCGGTCACGGAATGGTGTTTTGAGCAATGTTTCCATGAAATATGGGTATCTATCGATCGGACTTGATAAGTAGAACTCAAAAATGGATATTTGACACCATTTTGAAATCCAAGATGGCGGACCATAATCCAAGATGGCGGCCACGGATTGGTGTTTTGAGCTATGATACCATGCAATATGGGTATCTATCGATCGGACTTGATGAGTAGATGTTAAAAATCGATATTTGACGCCATTTTGAAATCCAAGATGGCGGACCATAATCCAAGATGGCGGCCATGTAATGGTGGTATGAGCTATGATACCATGCAATATGGGTATCTATCGATCGGACTTGATGAGTAGAATTCAAAAATCGATTTTTGACGCCATTTTGAAATCCAAGATGGCGGACCATCATCCAAAATGGCGGCCACGGTATGGTGTTTTGAGCTATGATACCATGAAAAATGGATATCTATCGATCGGACTTGATGAGTAGAACTCAAAAATCGATTTTTGACGCCATTTTGAAATCCAAGATGGCGGACCATCATCCAAAATGGCGGCCATGTAATGGTGGTATGAGCTATGATACCATGCAATATGGGTATCTATCGATCGGACTTGATGAGTAGAACTCAAAAATCGATATTTGACGCCATTTTGAAATCCAAGATGGTGGACCATAATCCAATATGGCGGCCACGGAATGGTGTTTTGAGCTATGATACCATGCAATATGAGGATCTATCGATTGGACTTGATGAGTATATGTTAAAAATCGATATTTGACGCCATTTTCTTGTCTGTCACTTGATGTCCAGAAAGCGGAAGCCTCCATCTTGGATTTCAAAATGGCGTCGGCCATCGATTTTCAACATCTACTCGTCGAGCCGGTTCATGAAATTTCCATATTGCGTAGGTTTCCATTTATTTCCAGAAACTGGAAGCCGCCATCTTGGATTTCAAAATGGCGTCGGACATCGATTTTCAACATCTGCTTGTCGTGCCCGTTCCGGAAATATCCATATTGCGTGGGTTTCCATTTTTTCCAGAAACCGGAAGCCGCCATCTTGGATTTCAAAATGGCGTCGGTCATAGATTTTCAACATCTGCTCGGTGAGCCCGTTCTGGAAATATCCATATTGCGTGGGATTCCATGGATTTGCAGAAACCGGAAGCCGCCATCTTGGATTTCAAAATGGCGTCGGACATCGATTTTCAACATCTGCTTGTCGAACCCGTTCCGGAAATATCCATATAGCGTGGGATTCCATGGATTTGCAGAAACCGGAAGCCGCCATCTTGGATTTCAAAATGGCGTCGGACATCGATTTTTAACATCTGCTTGTCGAACCCGTTCCGGAAATATCCATATTGCGTGGGATTCCATGCATTCGCAGAAACCGAAAGCCGCCATCTTGGATTTCAAAATGGCGTCGGACATCGATTTTCAACATCTGCTTGTCGTGCCCGTTCCGGAAATATCCATATTGCGTGGGATTCCATGGATCTCCAGAAACCGGAAGCCGCCATCTTGGATTTCAAAATGGCGTCGGACATCGATTTTCAACATCTGCTCGGTGAGCCCGTTCTGGAAATATCCATATTGCGTGGGATTCCATGGATTTGCAGAAACCGGAAGCCGCCATCTTGGATTTCAAAATTGCGTCGGACATCGATTTACAACATCAACTCGTCGAGCCCGGTTCGATAATACTCACATGGATTTTTAAAAATTATTTTGGCAATTTCATGAAATGGTACGTTTCACCCCTCCCTCCCCAAAGTCCTCCAGAAATCCTAACAATACTACATGAATTCCAAAAATTCGCCGGGAATGCCGAGAATGTCTGTGTGAATCCTGGACATTCTCCGGGAATCCTGATAACATCCAACATGGGACAACTTATGCTGAAAAATTCGACATGGGACAGCTTATGCTGAAAACTGAAACATGGGACAGCTTATGCTGAAAATCTCGCATGACATGGGACAGCTTATGCCGATAAAATCCCGAAATTTGCTAGATTTATCGGCATTACAGTCCTACCAGAGTTTTTATTTAAAAAGTTAAAGTAAATTTAATACCTATGAAATTTTTGGTTCATACTTCAATGATAAATACCAATTCTAACGCTCTCCTGATGAATTCACTTTGATTTTTTATTACACTTGTTCGTAGAGAGGGAAACAAGGCTGGAACTTAAAACGCGTTTTTCTCGGTTTGCTGTTTTGTAACATGGGACAACTATGCTGCACACGGCAGACTACAATGCGTAAAAACTGGCAATTGCAACAAAATTTCATCTTTTTTTACCGTTACGTAATTTTTAAACGCTCCCTGCCTCAAAAAATGAATAGAAAAGATGTAAACTTCACGTAGTTTTAACTATATTTAAATTTTTGCTGAAGTGGATTTCATTTCATCAACACATTTGATTTAAAAATCAATTTGAAGTTTGTATGGGAGCAATTTGTCGAATCACCCCTCGCCGCAGTTTGTACTGGGTGGAGCCCAGCTGTCAAAAGGTGATATCAAAAAATCTCTTTGAAATTGATTTTAGGTACCAAAATAAGGTTCTAAAAATCTGAAAAAATCATAGTGGCTCAGAAAAAGGTGCTCTTTCGTATAAAATCAAAAAATCAATACGTTTATCATAATTTAAAAACCCAATTGAAGTTTAATTTGGTGGGCCAAAATATGTGCACTTGGTGGTCCAAAATATAATAAGGTGGTCCAAAATAGAAGCCCGAGATACTTCGGGAGTTTTGATATTTCTTGTATTTACTACAACAATTTTGAGTTCTGTTTGGCCTTTTTCGATAGAAAACATGTTGCTCTACGTAATGCCTACTGAAATTATCCATATTTTGAAGTGGGAACTTTCTTTTTCGCTGAATTGTTCATTCACTTCCTAAAGAGGTCCAAAATACCTACCTTACCCTACGCAGCGTGAACGTAGTGCCGTTGCAGGTAGTCGAAGACGCGACTGCTCGAGGGTTAACACAGACAAAAAATCTAAGATTTTCATTTTCTAGTTCCATGAAGGTTTCAATGCGGTTCAAACGGATTGGCGGAGGTTGGGGCTTCTGAGGGGGTTTCAGGGTTGTGTTAGAGGAGTTTCAAGGCGTATATATGTTTTTCAGGGGCTTTTAGGAGATTTCCGGAAATATGTCCAGAAAATTCAGAGAAATCTAGGGGACTTTTAAGGAAGTTTGAGAGGGTTTCAGGGTTTAAGGTGATATTAGGGATGCATGACCTAGAACTCCCTTAAAACTTCCTGGAACACCCCTGAAACCTCCTGAGGCTCCTACAACAGGAACGCTCTCCCTTTGAAAACCCGTGGAACGCTTTTGAAACCCCTTTAACCCCCTGAAACTCAAAGGAACGCCCATAAAACTCCCTGAAACACCACTCCTGAAACACATTGAACGCTTCTAAAGCCCCTTAAAACCCCCAGAAATACCCCTGAAACACCTCAACAGCCTCTGGGACACCCTTTGAATGCCCCTGAGATTCCTAAAACCACTTGGAACATCGTAGAACACTCTTGAAACCTCTGTAACTCCCCTGGAATCGCCATGAAACCCCTTGGAACGTCCAAGAAACTCCTTGAACATCCCTGGCACGCTACGAATTGTTTCAAATAGAGGATAACTTGCCTCTGAAGTCGGCCTTTTGATATGCACCTGATACCCCAAGAATCCCCTAAGAATCCAGGAACACCACTGGAATGCCTCTAAAATCTCTTAAAGCTGTATGGAATGCTCCTGAAACCCACTGAGAGTATCTGAAACCAACCCCCCCCCCCTAACGTCCCTGGGACTACCTGAAAATCCTAAGAACACCCCTGGAACGCTCCTGAAACTCACTACTGAAGCCCTTGGAACGACTCTCAAACCTCTTGATAACACAGCGTAACAAAAATTAACTTTCGGTCTGTCTCAAGAGCAAACATATGTGTCTTTGACAGAATTTTTTTGACTGAAAGCCATTAAGCAGGGAAATATTTCAGGCCAAACATGTCTAAAGGTCCAATCTGCAGAAGAGAGGCTCTCTTTGGTGTCCCTCTCTTTCGTTAATATCTCAGCTGTTTATTTGTATTATGATTGTCTCCTTGCATTGAACGATGGTCAAAACAATCGTCTTTTGATTTGTACTGCAAAAATAGTTGAAAAGTGTACCATTACATTGCAATAATTGAAAGAGAAAGTGAACAAAGAGAGTCTCTCAAATGCAGATAGGACCTATTGAAATGTTTGGCCTGATTTGTTTTAAGCTATCAATAGGTAAATTAGTCAGTTAACGTCTTTATCAACGACTCATGCAAAATATTTTGTTTTCCCAATTTAAATTTGATAGATTTAAACGAATTATGTTAGGTACGATATTCCCCATGCAAGTCACCCTCCAAAAGTTGCATACAAGTTTACATACCAACAAAAAATGTTTAAATCTATCAAATTTGAATTGGTAAAACGAAATATTTTGCATGAGTCGTTAATTTAGACGTTAATTGACTAATTTACCTGTTGATTGCTTGAAAAAAAAATGTCCATGCTTAATGGCTTGCAGTCAAAAAAGCCCAATATCGCATATTTTACTCGATAAATTGAGGTATAGCTCAAAGTTGTGACGTGCTGGAGCAAACCTGAGCCCAGATTCGGATTCAGCGGCCTAAATTCTGTCAGAGACACATAAGTTTGCTCTTGAGACAAAAAAATTAATAATGTTGCGCTGTGTAACAACTGCAACAGTTCTGATGCCCTCTGAATTACCCTAGAACGCTCATGAAACGACCTGAAATGTCTATGAATCCCTCTGAAGGCCCATAGAATGTTTTTGAAACCCCTAGGAACATCCCTGGAGCGCCTCTGGGACCCCCTGTAGAAATTGTTTCATCCCTGTCAGTCGCCAAATATATACGATTTGTTATCTGAATAATAACGCGACGCATTTCTTCATTCAACCTAAAATCTTTATTCGAACTGTATCTGATATATACTATATAACCCACTACCCCCCCCCCCCCTTAAACTTAACATAAACTATACTCGCCTAGTGTAAGATACTCTCGATCTCATTCTCTTTCCGATAAAGTACGAAGGTACTTACATTTAAGGCGAAACTGGAAGCATTTTCTAAATAAATAAAAGAAAATCGGGTTAAGTACGGTTCCTTTAAATTCCACTAAGAATTTGCATCCTTTGACAGATACGTATTTCGACCTCAACTGTAAGGTCGTCTTCAGTGTCTTGTACTTGACTCGACTCTTTCTTTTATTTACAGATATTCCCCTAACAAGCCCAGGTTAATCATCAGCATTTTCTATTTTTTTCGGTTTTTGATTTTTTATTAAATAACGAAGAAATATTTTCAAAATCGGTTTTCGTACACATGTAGAGTATGGATCAAGGTAGGGAATCGCGCCACTTGGGCGGTGGTTCTATATTCGTCTGTTTTCCACTATAACTCAGTCAAATTTGAACCAATTGGCACAACTTTTGGAATGTGGTGAGATAGGTATAGTATCTACCGGTGCACAACATTTCAAGTCAATTCGTTCAATATTGTCTGAGTTATAGTGGCAAACAGACGAATATAGAAGCCACCGCCCAAGTAGCGCGATACCCTATCTTCTGAATTTTTTTGAGGTGGAAAATGTTTTCCATTTTTGCAGAAACCATTTTTTTGTGAAATTTTGTTCAAAAATAGTTTCTGCATAAACGAAAAACATTTTCCACTACAAAAAAAAATCAGAAGATACCTTGATCCATATTCTACAAATGCACGAAGCCGATTTTGAAAATATTGCTTCGTTATTTAATACCAAAAAGTGAGGAAATGCTTCCAGTTTCGCCTTAAATGAGAGAATTTTAGCGTAACAGAAAGAGCTCGAGTTTTTTTTTTGAGTATGTGCATTTAAGAGTAAAAGAGGAAGCTCAAGTTCTTCACATGGTATCTGAACGTGGTTAGAATGCGTCCTTATATGAATCATATCTTTAATTCTTTTATACTCCGTTAGTTTATGCATTCTTTTTGGCTTTACGTATGTCGTCGAAATCATGTAGAAAGCTGTACAAACAAAACTAGGTCACCAGCAGACCAGCTACCACGTATTCCTCACATTCTTAGATGACGCATACCATGGCATAATTTAGGTTGAAAGAATTATTAATGGTAGCAATGGTCGGTTCCCTCCCTGAAACCCCCTGAAGCCCGTTCTTGGGACCCCCTGAAAGCCTCTCAAGCCCCTCAAAATCCCTGTAACGCTCTTGAAACCACCTGAAACAACCTTAGAACGCCTTTAAAACCTCCTGAAGCTTTGAGACCCCCTGTAACACTCTTGTAACTCCCATGAAACTACCTGGAATCCCATGGAAGGTCTCTGACACCCTATTAAAACCTCAATAATGATCCTGAAACTTCCTCAAATGCTTTTGAAACCCCCAATCACTTCATGAAACGCCCATCAAAACCCAAGAGATCCCCTGGACACCCTTGGAATACCCCTAGCACGCCCATAAGACCCTTTGAAAACCAATTGGTCGCTCCTAAACCCTCCTGGAATACTCTGAAACACCCCTGGATCGCCCCATTTATCTCTTTGAAACCCTCTGGAACTCCCCTGGAATCTGTTAAAATGCACAGTAAGTTAAAGTGAAAAAAATGTGTAACTAAAATTAGAGTTAAGGGGATTTTTTTTACTATCGTACAAATTTGTACGAAGGTTCTCAGAATCTAGTGATTTTTTTGCAAGTAGTGTTCACATAAATATGAACAATAATTAAAATGAAAAAAAATCAGGGTCGCATAATTTTCATTTTCCACCTACCTCCTTTAAAAATCATAACTCAAGAACCAGCCAAGGGCTGAAAGTCCCTATAATGTAGCTAAATCAATCAATCAACTCAAGCACGGAGCATCGTAGACACATTTTTTTTGTGAAATCATAAGAAAATTGAAAAAGAAATACTAAATGAATATTGTTTTCCACAAAATTTTTCACAGTACAGGAAAATCGATTGAAACAGTCGGAAAAACTATTGAGGAAATCTGGAAAAATTCTCAAAAAAAATATTTTTGGAAGAAAATTACATAAGCTACATACAAACATTTATCACATAGTGGAGCGGACCTGGTCAGTGTTGCCACATTTAAATCTGTATTTTGCCTTTCAAAAATCTTTATAATCTGCATCACCATTTTTTGTCAAAAATCTGTATGAAATCTGTAATATTTCGCGAAAAATCTGTTTGAAATTCCGTAAGTTTCTAAAAAATCTGTATAATCTGTATAATTTCCAAAAATCTGTGTATATTGGTATACAGAATTCTGTATGAAAAGCTGCAAAAAAATCTGCATGATTACAGAAAAATCTGTATATGTGGCATCCCTGGACCTGGTGTGATGGTTAGAACACTTGGCTATCACGCCGAGGACCTGGGATCGAATCCCACTCTCGACAAACTCACATAAAATGTGAGTTCTTCTTTCGGAAGGGAAGTAAAGCGTGGGTCCCGAGATGAACTAGCCTAGGGCTAAAAATCTCCTTAATACAGAAAAAAAATTATCACATTTAAAACAAGACATAATCAACAATAGTACGCCACAATACTCAGTTTGCGGCTGCCGCTCTCCAGGTCACTAGGTCACCAGGTTCGCCAGGTCACGTTCCACCTGGTCCGCCCATCGTGCTCTCTGCGCTCCATGCCTTCTTGTGCCAACCGGATCAGTAGCAAACACCAGCTTTGCAGGGTTGTTGTCCGGCATTCTTGCAACGTGCCCTGCCCACCGTATCCTTCCGGCTGCACAAGCTATATTCTGTGAAATTTTCAAGATGTGGTTTTTCTCTGTTCCTGAGCTATGACCAATTTTGTGAAAATTGTCCAGATGTGCTATATGAGCCGTTTGTTTAAAAAATCATAACTCAAGAACGGAGCATCGTAGATACAATGTTTTTTTTTTTGTAAAATCGTGAGCAAACTTTTTCAGCAATTCAAAAAAAATACAAAAGGAAAATTGTTTTCCACAAAATTTTCCACTGTTGAGGAAAATCGGTTGAAAAAGTCGGAAAAACTATTTACGAAGTCTGAAAAAAAAATCCCACAAACATATTTTGGGTGACTATTTGTGGTCGATTTGCCATTATAGCATATTTCGTAACAGAAATAAGACTTAATAATTTTCAAGATTTCGTATCTTCAGCGGTACAATTTTTTTACCGGAAAAACCATCGTACAATATCGTGGTTAGCCGGGGCCCGTGGCGTAGTGGCTACACGTTTGCTTCATAAGCAGATGGTCATGGGTTCGATCCCAGCCCCGGCACTTTCGTCAGTTGCTCTTTTCCCCCTGAGAGCAGCTGACACTGACCCTCTTAAGAAAAGATAAACAAAAGTAGGTATGTATCATTTGATATGACCGCTCGAAATCACCTGGAACTGCCGCAGGGGCCTCTCAAACACAATAAGGCTGACACAAATTTCGATTTTCTCTAATGTCACCCCCCCCCCCCCCCCCTCGGAAATTTTTTGTCGGAATTCGATATTTTGAGGGGGGATACAAATAAATTATTTAGGAAATTTAAAAATGTTCAAGTGAAATTAGAGTCGCCGAGAAAAATTCTTAACAAATCCGATGAGTTTGTCGATTTTGCCTAATTGTTTGGGTAATTTTTCATCAAATACATTTATTATTTATCATCCCCCCCCCCTTGACGAGTCAACGATCAAAGTGACAAAAGAAGAAAATAAGATTTGTTCCGGCCTAACACACACAAAATAATCACTTTTAACCATTTGGCACCCTCACCCCCCTGACTCCCGAATATCTCCGGAATGGTTCCGGATATTGCATGACCACTTGAGTGTAATAAACTTATACGAATTTACATTTGATCGATTGAAAAAAAAAATCGATCAAAACAAAATCGGATGAAAATTGACGAAATACCAACATTTTCAAAATGTGTTGTCGGGGGTGAAGGTCGGGTGTGTCGGGTGTGTCGGGTACGTGAAGGTCAATATCGCACAATAGAACTTGACCAAATCTCACGTACAACAATAATGAATGGGTGTGAACCAGACTGGTTTAGCCAGCTGAGACTTTCATGTGAGCTATTCAATACCACTCTCAATGTCCTTGCCGCCGCATCGCAACATAGCATATATTGCTACAATCAAAATACCTACATAGCACCACAAGCATGTCAACATTGTGTGGCGTCAATCCTTTCATACGGTGGTGATTTATTTCCTCTGCCGACAGAATTCCCTTCCACATCCTAATTCTAATCAACTGACGGCTCCTGCTGTGTGCGAGGAAGCGCATTGCATACGCAAGGATTTGTCTCAGATGGTGTAGCTCGTGTCCTCTTTTTATTAGTGACGGCCCAACCCAACCTGTTTGCGGTAAGGAGATTTCCATAATGAACCGTTTGCGGATTGATTACGGATTTGTTTGTGTTTGCTTCCTCATCAGTTAATTGAATTTTCGTATCCCTCCCCGTGTAGAGGGAACCGTGATGTGATATCTCCCACCTAGTATTAGTAAGCCGTATGTTTGCGATAATTTCCTTACTACGGTAGCAATTGTTTGATGGTATTCCTTCGGATTAGAAATCGACTCTATTAGGCATACACAAGAATTCAGAATGGAAAGCATGTTTTTGGTAACATGAATTCCTACAAATAAAACCGCTCAATGCAAAGAAGGAGTTATGAAGTTGTTTGTTCGTATCCCATTCAGGCACTTTGTTTCTTCAATGCGATGCAGTTTCCCAACAAAAAAGGTGTGTTCACCTTAACACTTTAAAACAATACATTTATTTTTGCTCACTTGCCTTGGCCTCACTTTTCATCGCCCAATCTTTAAGAGCGATTGAATCGTACACGCAAATGTATGTATCCACCTCACCCAAAATAGATGGATCTCAACCAACAACGGTGAATTCTCCTCACTCGCCTTCAAGGAGTTCCCAGAGAAAAAAACTTCATATTCGATTTCTTTTCACCTCAACATCTTGCTGTGCTGAGCTATGCCTACCAATTTTTCCTTCGATGTGTAGCACGTGAAGTTGAAAAACGATTAGTATCAATTTAAAATATGCACAGGATGTTACAATATATTATGGCCCTGTGTGAGGCGCTCTTCGATGTGTGGTGACGGTGATTAAAAAAACGATTTTCCAAAAAAGGTAATCACTAAAAGGGAGCTTGCAACAAGTACGTAACGCTATTCTACGAACTTGACTTATTTTATGGTAATCACTCATACAACACTTTATTGTAGGAGTATGTAGTAATTATTATTATTATTGGCTCTTTATTATGGGGATTTTCAGCCCGAGGCTGGTTCATCCCCGCATGTAGTAATTTCGAAAAACAAAATTAGCCCTTTTCGAAAGACAGTCTAGATTGATTTTGGAGAAACTAAATATGGAAAGTGGCTTATCCAATCCACACATCCATAAAGTAATCACTGTAGTCTGAGAGGATGCTGCCAACTCCGAATACGATTTGAGGCGAAATTCGCCTATACAAACAACAAACGGCAAACAAAGAATGCAATAACTCGACGGTAACAAGTATGTTCGTATTTTACGCAAGTGAACCTTTTTTAACGCAGGTCATCATCTTCAACTGTTGTGTGCTTACGTATTGTACGATTCACTTAGACTTTTCAAGTAAATTTTCTTCTTCCAATCCTCAGGTCGATACTCCGTCAGCTATTCGCATCAGTTCAGATACTTTTTACGCTATGAGTGAGGCAATTTATGAATGACGTCGATGGGCTCCCCCAAAGTATCTAAATACCATGGTAAGAGATTCCCGCTAAAATTCATGGATTAGTGAAAAAAGGAAAAAAGCAAAAAATAGTTATGAAGTTTGCGCTGATTTGTATGGGCGCATCACTATTTAGCAAACTTTCTTAAGAAATTAGGCACTCCCGTCATAGAAGCAATTATTTAATTGCATCTCACTGGATTAAAAATGACCTCCATGCTATAAAACAGAAAATATCGCCATTTGAAAATCGGTGACAATTTTTTTTAATTTGTCCTAAACATATTTTTTTCAGCATTTAGAAACATCCAAACTAATTAAACTTCACAAACTTTGCTTAAATAATGATATTTTAGTGTAAAAACGCCAACTTTTCATAACTAACGCAGATGTGTTGGTGAGTCTCGTTATTGACATTTGCGGGAATCTCTTACCTTGGTATTTAGATACTTTGGGGCTCCCCGTCCGTATGATTTGAACAGCCAGCTACGAATAAGGTAAACGGACCTGCCAAACAGTGCCAGTAGTGTGGTGGGCTCGACGAAGAAGAGCTGCGATCTGAGTTCCGGGGGAGTTATATCATATTTCTTGCGCTGCTTTTCAGCTGAAACGAGATAAGAATTTTTCAATACCTTATTCAGTGCTTCTCTCCTTCATTCATTGACTCTATTCATTGCGCCAATATCGCACTCTTTCGCGAAAGGGAAACATCATTTCGGAGGTGTGGCTGGCTTGGGTACCTCAGATGTTCTCCACTTGAGAAGAGCACAAACATGATTACGTGAAAGATTGAGAGGCAAAAACGATGTACTTCAATCACTTTGATCTCATAAGACGATGTTTAACACGACTTTCAATACAATTAATAAGATCTTAAGCCCGAGCGCATGATGGGGAGAGAAGTTCCCGGGAAGAGCGCGATTCGATCAAAAGGGCCACAAATAATAAAGAAATTGATACGGTGTCGTACAAGAGAATAATGCGAAAAGGGATTCCATTGATCCGCATAACAAATATACACAATGCACCGCAGCGAATCCAAGATTGTGACTTGTGGTCGTCGTGGTTTTCGGCAAATAGGGAATCTTCAACCCCACCCCGCACCGCTTACCACGCTGACTCTGTTGGATGAGAAGCGAGCTCGGGCTGGTGTCGCGATTCGTTGCGGTGGTAATTTTTACTCCAATATTTACACTGCCGCACCTACCGAAATCGGAGGACGAAAATGGATGCTCTCGGAAGTGACATTCAAAAGGAGGATTTAATTTGACACGGAAAGTGACACCGTGGACAATTCGCTTTATTTGATCTGATTTCAATTGCACCGCAGCTAGGGAGGGGACTTTGCGATCGCATAAGTCATATATTAAATCTAGTTCAGCCAGTCCTTGAAGATAGGGCTTACCGTACCTAGTATTCGGTATTTCATAAACACAGGTTTACAAGCGAGAATCTTGTAGGTTTTTTTTTTCATGTTGGATGGGAGACCCATGTGAAGTCGCCCAACCAATAGTTTCATTGAAAATATTTATAATTTCGAACATTCGTGTAGTAAGTAGAATTGGGAATTTGGATCAAAGGAAAAAAAATGAAAATGATGAAAATATGTTTCTCTTCGCATCTTGCTCAAAAAAAATTTAATGGGAGAGTAGAAGCAAAGAATAAGAATATTTTCATTCTTTGGTAGAAGGTTACGATAGAAAAGGCATGAATTTTTAAAGCTTTTGAGTATTCTTAACGAAATTTGAGTTTAATAATTTTGCATTCCTCAAGCAATTTAAAAAAAATGCAAGGAATCCCTGAGGCAATTCCGAGAAGATTTCAATAGAGTTTTGGAAATAAATCCCTGGAAAAATATCTGAGAATTTATAGAAGGAAATGCGAAAGAAATTCATGTACACACTTAAAACAGAAAACCGGGATCGGCTGTGCGGATTTCGATTAAAGATCACTAACTGAAATCTCGTCTAAACGATTGACGTTTAAAGTTTGATGATAGCGGTACCCATGGGTGCTATCATCATTGACTGCGAACTTTTTGACGTAGGGTAAAAATTTACTTCGTCGCATGCTCTAATATTCGTCTCCTCAGAATGAAAATAACAAATCATTTCAGATATTCTACTAACTTCCGCCGATGCCTCATTAGATGGAAACAAAAAGATATAGACTATCGATAAACACCCTCCTTAGCACTGAAAATCGAATAATTACGCAAAATTTCCCGTTTCAATTTCACTCCACTTGCGACTTCACAATTATTTTTTCTCGTTTTACATTAGACGACGACAACCGCACCCAAGCAGCAGCTAGTCGAGCTGATCTTCATCACCGTTCAATTTTCACTTCACCAGATGCACTTGTTGAACCAACCTCCAATTCACACCCCACAAAAGCTCTGTAGCACTTCAAAGTTAGATTTAACTGCTCCAGAATGCAGCAAAACTGTTCAATTATTCAATAATAATTACTTTTCACCGTCGGTAAAATGTAAACAACAAGCTTTCATCGTCTAGGGAGGATGCAAGCAAAAGTGTGCGTGAATTTTCTGTATTCGAAACATCGTATTTTACAATCACAGAGAATTTTTGAAGGTTTCTGAGGGTCTCAGGTGCGTTACATGGGGTCCGAGGAAGTTTTAGGAGGATTTCGAAAGCATTTCAGAAAGCTTCAGACACATTCCACGCGTTACGTTTTGCGCGAGGATCAAACTTTTGCTTCCAAAAATTTTAATGTTATTAAATACATGTTGATCAGCATATCAAACGATCAGTTTTGAATAGAAGATTCATTTTATGCATTCTGATTGAGAATTGTACCTTTGTACTTCGGAAGAAATCAAGAAATACAGCGTAACGGGACACCATCGCAAAAAATGAGGAATTTTGACCGAACGCCAAGGAATTTGCTAATTTCTATAATCAGTTTTCAAAGTTTCAGGTACTATTAGAAAAGTATAAGTAATAATCTTCATTTTGGTGCAAAAAGAATCCAAATCGACACCAAGAGCCCGGAAATATCGTTCAATGAAGTTCAAAAACCGCGGTGTAGAAGTGCGTGGAATGTGTCTTCAGATGATTTTTGGTGAGTTCCAGAAGCGTTACTCAGGTGATACGTAGGCGTTCTGAGGGGTTTCATGAGGTATCAGGTGCGTTACATGGTGTCCGAGGGGGTTTTAGGGAGATTTCGAGGGCGTTTACCCTCGAGCAGTCGCGTCTTTGACTACCTGCAGCGACGCCGCGCCCACGCTGTGTACCATATGCGTACATTTTTCATGCTGTGTGTAATCAGTACACGACGCGACCGCTCCCAGGTTAAAGAAGCTTCAGAGGATTTTTGACTTTTATTCAATCATTTAAGCACTTAAGTTATGCATGTAGTTTCGATGACTTATGCTCAAGAAAGTTCTTAGGAAACCTTAAACAGTCCCAAATAAACCCCATTTCCCCTCATTGTTCCCCCCCTGAGTACGCCCTGAACGCCCCTTAACGCCACTTGCAACTTAATTCTCTTAAACCAACCTTATCCCTAATCTAAAACACTCCAACTACTCTGAACACAATCAGAATCCATTTAGGTAACGCTACCTACAGTGTCGCACAAAACAATAAGACCACCGCTCCTATCTATATGATACTCGGTTTCTAGTTGACCAATTTGGCTGAAATTTTGATAGCTGACATGGAATTACGGGAAATTTGATTTGTATTAAATTAATTGATTTCTGTTCACTACTTACAAAGTTACAGATATACGGTGCGACAAAATTATAACACCAGATTTTTATGATAATTATGTGTAGTCAATTCAATGAAAATATCAACAAGTTTAAATGGCATCCTTAATTTTAGTACTTGTTCATCAATCATCAAGTATCAGATACTCTCATATATTATTTGATAATAGCAATCTGAAAGTGGTCCTAATATTTTGTCGTTTCGTATATCTAAAACTTTCGATGTGGTGAACAGAACTCAATTAATTAAGCACAAATTAAAATTCACGTAACGCCATGGCGACTGACAAAATTTCAGCCAAATCAGTTCACTAGAAACCGAGCATAACATCGTCAAACTTGGCCATTTTGTATGTAAAATGAGTGGTGGTCTTATTGATTTGATTGATTTGTCTTTATTAGAGAGACTTTCAGCCCTTGGCTGGTTCGTCTCTCGTGGTGGTCTTATTGTTTTGTCCGACACTGTAAATGGAGGGACCTCAATAGATTTAACCAAAATGGATTCGACTTAAATGGAGGTGAAAAGTTGAAACCTGCTCACAACCGACGGCCTCGCGAGAGCCTCAAAGTAGCTCCCATGGTCGCCGTATAAAATGAAAGCATAGTCCAGTAAACCACACATCGTATTAAGAAGTACATGCAAAATCGCATTTCTAGCCGTCAGAAATCAAAATCGTAAAATCCGCTGAACCGCTGTTACAAGAACGACAAATCCAATTGTATATAAATCATTGTTGCGATTTGTTTACGAGTAACTTTTTTGTGTACAGAGCAAGCCGTAAATAGAGCTGATAGAATCATAATTAACTTTAATTGGCTTTTTTCGGTGATATGAATACTACTCAAAGTAAGAGGGAGTAAGGAAAGTAATGAAAGAATACGATGGATAGATACGCAAGCGAGCGATAAGAGAAATTGAACAGAAATTGAAATTAACAGAGGGCCATTGTTGAGCAACACAATCACAACGACGATCTTCTTGCCATGCGTTCTCGAGTTGAACGGCTAGGTAATAGTAGTTAGATGATTACTACTATCCCTAGACTTACTTTGAGTAGTATTCATATCACCGAAAAAAGCCAATTAAAGTTAATTATGATAAAGTCATGCGGTGATTAAACCTAGTAAATATAGAACCGAATTGGCAAAAACTAATAAAACTTCGGTTCGCAATAAAGATCATTAGGGTACAATAGGAACATGCGAGATGAAAACGCGAAAAAATCCAATAAGTAACGTTCGCTCGTCATGAATCTCTGAACAAGTACCACAGATCGATAGAACCGAAAATACCGCCGAGCAACATTTAACAGATCACAACCACGATCGTTTTGCCAGTCTAGGGATAGTAGTATTCATCTAACTACTATTACCTAGCCGTTCAACTCGGCAAGAAGATCGTCGTTGTGATTGTGTTGCTCAACAATGGCCCTCTGTTAATTTCAATTTCTGTTCAATTTCTCTTATCGCTCACTTTCGTATCTATCCATCGTATTCTTTCATTACTTTCCTTACTCCCTCTTACTTTGAGTAGTATTCATATCACCGAAAAAAGCCAATTAAAGTTAATTATGATAAAGTCATGCGGTGATTAAACCTAGTAAATATAGAGCTGATAGAAATCGTCACTGTTTGCGAACGCTGACAAGTCATATTTAATGTTAGTTAAATGTTGTTGTGAATCGCTACGACTTGATGAAAATAAGCACTAAGTTTAGAAAACATCACTGAGGTTTGTTCACTCATTTTTTAACATAGGTAGATGGTGGGATATAATTCACTGTAATTTAATGATCACAGATAAGATTTGCTTCTTCCCATTCCGATTATTTTATCACATCAGCAGATAAAATATTAATACACTGTAGTCATAATCATCTGACTTACCTCGCTCACCACCGGCTGAACGCTAATTACACTAGTTTACAGCATTTTTGAACTCGGTAAGCTGATGATCGTTTTTGGTGTAGAATCATGCCCTGAGTTCGAAAACGTGAAGGAAAAAAATTACAGTAGAGCGGAAATTTTTTCGACTTTCCATACAAGGTTGATGATTTGAAATCAATTTTTGTTCTATTTTTAAGTAAAGTCGCTCACTTCACAAATCTCATTCTCCGTAATCAATGCTCCGATTGAGCTGATTTTTTTACTGTAACTCGCTTACATATGATATGTCAAATATACGTTGAGAAAGAATTTTCAAATTATTTTTTTCTTATTGAAAAAAATACATTTCTTCATATATTTTTGGAAAATTTGCTAAAATTTAAGGAAATCGTCCCCAAAACTCGTCAATATCTTGAATTTCATCAATCTGACACAAATCCTGCGTTCAGATGATCGAATGGTATTGTATTCAGCTTTTAATTTATGAAAAAAGATTTAAAATTGGTTGAACAAAACGCAAGATATTTGAATGTTATTAAATTCCATATTTTTAAAAGTTGTAAAACTCAATATTGAGCTAAAACTCAAAAACTGTTCTATTTTAATTTTTTTAAAGCACGGTTTCGAAAACAGCGCTAGATTATGCTTCAAAAATTTTGGTCGTTGACAGAAGTTCACGTTTTTCGTTTTATTTTGTAAACTAGTGTTATTGTTTGGGTACTGGAAGCATTTTGTCTACCAATGATGTCCGGGCAATCCTTGGGAATGTCTTTGTTACCGAATCAAGACGAGTGTTACTTTGGGCAATTAACTTTTTCCGCGACGACGACGACGACGACGACGACGACGACGACGACGACAGCGACGACGACAACAGCGACGACAACGATACTTACACTTGATTTATGTTGTAAACAAAAGATGCCGTAATAAGTGCAATTCAAACTCGCCATCAGTTGTATAATTTGACAGCTCATCATTTGGTGCATCGTATATCAGTACAGTAATGTAATGAGTGAAATCACAATGACTTATGAAAAATTGCAACCCAGCATGCATGCAGGCAAGCAAGTTTCACGAGTGGGCAAGAATGCTTAAGTTTATGTTGGTCAAAATTTGTGCCTTATTCAAGGCGGATCAGTTAGTACAATGGTACGGGTCTAGACTCACGATGTCGAGGTTCCGTGCTCGAGGCTAAGTGTCAACTTTTTTTGTTTCTAGCTTCTTTCGGACATCGTATTGCCAAACATAGGAAGTCGTATTATTTCTTGAGGAATCGTGAATTGTCGTCAGAAGTATGTATAACGCCTCCACTTTGGTACGTATATAGCAGTTTTGTGCAGTTTATACGATGGAAAAAGTTCTTATATAATAGTGTATAACACAAATTATACAGTCCAAAATGTTGACTGGGAGGTCTATCTTACCATGTCAAGCTCACCACACACACAACACAACAATAGAACACAGCATCCATGCCTGATAAGAGGAAGAAGAAGGCGGATCCGCAGGTAGTAGCGCAGGACGCCAAGCCAAGGCGTGGGAGGGCAGGTGCCAAGCGCGAGAAAGGTGACGCGATCGTCATCAAGACGGAACAGTCCAAGTACTCGGACGTCTTGAAGATGATGCGAAGCGACGCCAAGCTTGAGGGTCTTGGAGCCGACGTACGCAGTATTAGACGTACTCGTACGGGCGAGATGATCCTGGAGCTGAAGCGCCAGAAGGAGCACAAGGGCGCCGCCTATAAGAGGCTGGCAGAAGAGGTCCTTGGTGAGGGCGTGCAGGTGAGGGCTCTGACACATGAGGCGATTCTGAAGGTCAAGGACATTGATTAGATCACCGAAGTGGAAGAGCTCGTCACGGCACTGCGGCAACAGTGCGATGTACAGGTGGCCGCCGCAGCCGTTAAGCTACGGAAAGGGCCAGCAGGGACACAGATAGCTTTGGTTCAGCTACCTGTGGCGGACGTCAAAAAGTCCGTTAAAGTAGGGAGCATAAAGGTGGGTTGGTGTGTATGTCACCTGACATTCCACGAGCCACCAGAGGTTTGCTTCAGGTGTCTGGAACCAGGACACAAGTCGTGGGACTGCAAAGGCCCCGACAGGCGCAAACTGTGTAGGCGATGCGGCGCTGAAGGTCATAAGGCCCAAAGCTGCACGAGTCCGCCCATCTGCATGATCTGTACCGGGAAATCCTCGAACAACAGACATCCGATGGGTGCCCGGCCTTCAAGAAAACCGCAGTAGTGAACAACAAATCACAGTGCAGGTAACGCTGCTGAACCTGAACCACTGTGATACGGCTCAGCAACTGCTTTGTCAGGCAGTTTCTGAGTGGGAGACGGATATCGCCATCATTTCGGACCCATACCGAGTACCCGCCGGCAACGGCAACTGGGTCGTGGATGGGACCAGAAAAATGGCGGCGATATGAACGACGGGTAAATACCCCGTCCAGGCATTGGTGTCTACTACCTATGAGGGCTTCGTGGTCGCCAAAGTAAACGGAGTCTTCTTTTGTAGCTGTTATGCGTCTCCGTGGTGGCCGATCGAGTAGTTCACGCAAATGCTGGACCGCTTAACGACCGTGCTAACAGAGCGTAGGCCGGTTAGCGGGTGACTTTGATGCCTGGGCCGTGGAATGGAGAAGCCGTTTCACGAACCAGCGGGGTCAGATCCTGCTAGAAACACTGGCCATCTTAGATGTCGACTGGGCTAATGTCGGTACCAAGAGTACCTTTAGTCGAAACGGAGCGGAGTCAATTATTGACGTGACCTTTTGTAGTCCTGGCCTAACAAGTAGTTCGAACTGGAGAGTAGATGTTGGCTACACTCACAGCGACCACCTGGCGGTTCGCTACAGTATCGACTACAATAACAGCAGACAGCGGATAGAAGAAGAGGCGGCTAGGCCAAGGCCAAACCCTCGCTGGTGGAAAACATCATACTTCGACGAAGGGGTATTTAGGGAGGCGCTCCGCCGTGAGCGAAACTTAATCGGTTTAGACGGCGACGAGCTGGTAGCGGTGCTCTCACGTGCGTGCGATGCGACCATGCCTAGGCGAGTCCACCCTAGAAATGGGAGGCCACCGGCTTACTGGTGGACCGACGCGATTGCGGACCTGCGCCACGCCTGCCTACGGGCTAGGCGGCGGATGCAGCGAGCTCGATCAGAGGAAGAGCGAAACGAACGGCGGGTGGTGTTCGCCGCTTCAAAAGCCGCGCTTAAGACCGAGATAAGAGCAAGCAAAAAGGCCTGCTTTGAGGGTCTCTGTCAGAGTGCCAATACGAACCCGTGGGGTGACGCCTACAGGGTCGTTATGGCCAAGACGAGAGGTGTGATGGCTCCTACAGAGCAATCTCCAGAGATGTTGGAGGGGATCATTGGAGGACTTTTTCCGCGTCATGATCCTCGTCCTTGGCCTCCATTCGTAGGACAGCCGGGGACTGGGGCTGGCGATGAGGAGAGGGTCACCGATGTGGAACTTTCGGGGATAGCTAAGTCCCTTAGCGTAGGTAAGGCCCCAGGTCCGGACGGAGTTCCGAACCTGGCATTAAAAGTAGCCATTGCAGAGGCTCCCGAGATGTTCAGGTCTGCTATGCAGAAATGCCTGGACGAGGGAGTCTTCCCAGAAGCTTGGAAGAGGCAGAGCCTGGTACTTTTGCCAAAGGCGAGGAAACCACCCGGAGACCCGTCGGCATATAAACCAATATGCTTGATTGACACGGCGGGGAAGGTGCTCGAAAAGATCATCCTCAATAGAATGTTGAGGTTCACTGAGGGCGAAAATGGTCTTTCGAGTAACCAGTTCGACTTCCGGAAGGGGAGGCCCACCGTAGACGCTATCTTGTCGGTTACATAAACCGCCGAGAAAGCACTCGAGCCTAAGAGGAGGGGAATTCGCTTTTGCGCGGTAGTGACTCTGGATGTAAGGAATGCGTTTAATAGCGCCAGCTGGTCTGCTATTGCCGATGCGCTCTTGCGTCTGGTGATACCGGAGTACCTGTACAAGATTCTCGGAAGTTACTTTCAGAATCGTGTACTAGTCTACGACACGGAGGTGGGTCGGAAGTGCTTTCACTTAACCTCAGGAGTTTCGCAAGGTTCCATCCTGGGTCCGGTGTTATGGAATGTCATGTACGACGAGGTGTTGAGGTTAGAGTATCCAGTGGGAGTGGTGATTGTCGGATTTGCCGACGACATTACGCTCGAAGTCTACGGTGAAACGATCGAGGAGGTAAAGTTGACTACCAACCACTCGATCAAGGTTGTGGAGGCGTGGATGCGGTCCAGGAAACTGGAGCTGGCTCACCACAAGACAGAGGTGACGGTCGTTAACATTCTGAAGTCGGAGCAGCAGACGGAGATCAGTGTAGGAGAGTGTACTATCCTGTCAAAGCGCTCCGTCAAACACTTGGGCGTGATGATCGACGATAAGCTTACCTTCGGTAGCCACGCCGATTATGCCTGTAAAAGAGCCTCCACAGCTATTGCGCACTGTCCCGGATGATATCCAATAGCTCTGCAGTGTACGCCAGTAAGCGCAAGCTTCTGGCTAGTGCTGCTACGTCCATACTTAGGTATGGCGGCCCGGCGTGGGGCACCGCGCTAAGTACTAAATGCTACCGACGGAAGCTGGAAAGTACTTACAGGCTTATGTGCCTGAGGGTTACGAGCGCGTACAGTACCGTGTCACACGACGCTCTCTGCGTCATTACTGGTATGGTGCCTGTGGTGATTCCGATCATACTTAGTAGGGCGATAGTTGAAGGGAGCAGCCTGACAGCGACTTTACTTGAGGACACACGCATTGGCTCCGATATGTATTGTCACTTTCCTGTGTCCAATAAAATAATCATCCGATAATTGTTTAGTTCATAGTTCATTGCTTATTAATCAATGTACAATACCACAGTGCCTATCAGCATTCTTATCAGTGAGGACATGGAGTGCTTCGAAATGCGCGGCACAAGAGGCATACGCAGGACTGCCAGGATGGCCTCTATGGTCAAATGGCAGCGCGCGTGGGACAGTTCCACCAAAGGAAGGTGGACCCATAGGTTGATACCGAGGCTAGATAGTTGGATTAATAGGCGCCATGGGGAAGTTACATTCCACCTGACACAGGTCCTTACAGGTCATGGTTGCTTCCGACAGTATCTACACCGTTTCGGGCATGCGGATCCTCCCGAATGCCCAGTGTGCTATGGTTTAGAGGAGGTGGCGCGTGGACTCGGAGAATGGCTAGTCCAGATGCAGTACAAGAGGTTGTCCAGGGGTTCGAAGTCGGCTTCGTAGGTCATACCGGTGCCCTGCGGTCGAGATCGACCCTTACAGCGATTAAGTGGCCGCGGAGAGGAAGTCCCGGTAGCGGAGCTATCGTGGCGTCGGTCTACTGGGTTGAATGCGAGCCCGCGGTTGGAATAGGGGTCCCCGGCAAGGGTCGGGGTAGGTGAGACCCTGCTGTCTGCAACCTTCGGGTGCATCTGATAGGGCCTAAAGGGTAGTGATACCCTTCCTTTGCGTGCAGGTCAGATCGGGTTGCACGTGGGCATCAGTTCTTGATGTCTGCAAAGCAGTTGGGCGCGGGCGGGGTTGGCCCTGCCCGCCTTCCGAGGACAAAGGGAGTGGCGAGGACCACTCGGGAAACTGGCTACGCGCCAGCATGTTACCGTGATGGACTCTCCAGAGCGAGTCATCGATGTTCGTTGCTGCTAGGCTACGCAGCTAACCTTGAGAGTGCGATGTGCACTAGCCCCTCTCTGAAGCAATACCTTCTTGGTGGTTCCGGAGAGACGTAGGGCTTGGCGACCATAGGTATGTGTTTAGTGGGTACGAGGAGAGAGTAGTCCTGGCTTTTACTTTTGCCTCAGACCTACACTACCCGGACCTTCTGTTAGGGTGTCTGTTGAGCAGATTATCCCCCTATGGTTTAGAAGGAAAAAAAAAATGCCTGATAAGTCCTGAAGAAGACTATCTGAGCATTCCTGGGAATAGAGAGTGCCATATCAACATCGTACAGCAGCCTGGGATATTGTACACTCGCACACAACCGAGAGATTGATAACCCTCCGATAAGCACCATAAACGTATAGCAGTAACCCTCACATATGGTACTCCTCTCATTGTCCAAGATCTCATTCTCAACTGATCAACTGCTCTTATCACCACCCAATGCATACGGGAGAGTACTGCCCCTACACATTATAACCGCAAGCTAGCCATATAGTTGGATTGATACAGCTCTTCAGTTTTCGGTTAATTTCAAAGCAGGCTCAACGCGTGTGATCGAAAGTTATTGATTCTCTTGCCTGACCGGTGTAGAACTTTGAATATTGGCAAATTGTTGAAGTGGTGCATTAATGTGAAGTGCTTATGTGGTGAAATTCATCTAATTTAACGCAAGGTAAAGGTGTTTAAAAGTTAACGGATGCCTTGCTAATCCACTTTTCACCAGTCACAGATGTTCACCATCTTTTGCATAGGACTCGGACGAGCAAATATGGAGTAGAGTGGAAATTATAATGAGATCGGTAAGAGTGTTTCTCAAATGCCTAAAACAACTCCCAAAGTGTGATGGGTGTGATGGTATTAAGTTATACATACTTGGTGTCTTTCTATTAGGCCTGTGAGATGGTATTAAGTTATACTTGGTGTCTTTCTAGTAGGCCTTTTCTTCATATCCAACTTCTGGGTGAGAAGACTGCCAGTGTCCTGGCGTGATCATGGCCCGAGGTGCTAGAGCTGGAGTGACTGGCATCAGCTCAGTGGTGTCACTTCTGTCCGGACATGCATGTCGACCGGGATCGTCGCGGGATACACTGCAAAAACTCTGACACCCATCCACATTCGAACAATAGGTTACAACGTAGGTTAAGCAGCAATAAATCGTAAGTACTAAAATACACCATTTCTATTATCATGTGAAATTTATGCTTTTATTTCGATATGGATTCACCCGATTAATAATTCGTCAATGGTTCCTCTAGTTCGAACCTCTCTTTAGGCTGATGTTGGTACGTGGGTAAGGGGACCAGTACCACCAGCTTCCTTTCTGGTGGAAGGTGACAAGGTATCTTGAACGGTGTGAGGTCAGTCAGGATCCGATTGCACATAGCGATCCCATCTTACATCAATATCAACGGAGAAGTCACATACAACAAACACGTATCGACATTGCGTAAAACCTGTGTGGAGGGAGCAAGCGATTAACCAAGGGGGCGGAAATGCATAGAAGATGGATACATGGAAATGCAGATTTTTTACTACCAATCAGTCAGGTCAAGAAACACGAAAAGTTGCAAACGGAGAGAGGGGGTGAGGCAGGCCCGAGCTACACCAACCTAACCCAATTAAAAGGAAATATAATCTTGTTCCGACTTTTCGAACCCTCTAAGCAGAATACCCTCTTCGAATGAGTGTAATCAGTGGATTACTAACACTGAGGAAGATTACAAATGGTAGTCGAAATACGCAGGATAAAGCTTAGTTTCTTGTTGCCAAGTAGATCGCTCAAGTAAAATTCCACTTTTTTCCGCAAGTTATTTTGACAACTGATCCGGTATGGGGAGAAACGTTACTTTTCCTTACGGAATAATAGCGCGGACTATTTTTCCGCAAGGAAAAGTGACATCTCCATTTGATTCGCACGGGAGGCGTTACGAGTGTTACACTTTTTTTTCTTACTTGCCATCTGCGAACTGCACAAGTAATTTTGCAGCGGAATCATTACTTGACCATTACTTGTCCTATCTTTTTGCATAGAACGTACGAAGTGGAAACTAGCCATAAGCAATAGGTTAACAAGAAAACCTTAATGTCAATTTCTTGATTTTGCCTTGGCTGACCAAGCCATGTGGGAAATTACACTGTTGAAAATGCTTTGACATCCATGTGCACAACAGAACATGTGCTCGATGAACAAATTGAGATTTGAAATTATGAAAATAAATCCACGTACTCCGGTGAGAGTGTCTTCGTGAGTGAGTTCGTGTCTCATCGGAGTACGTGGATTTCTTTTCATAATTCAAATCTCAAGTTGTCCTGTAACATGGTTACAAGATTGATACTGCTTTCTTGTTTTAAAAATCGATTGATCATCTTTTCGTCAGGAAAAGGCTGAGTCAAATCGTACCCTAAAGAAGCAATTATATTCAATTATCATTTTTATGACGGTAGCGCCTCCCTGTGGTCGATATTGATACCATATTTCCTTATCTCAAAGCAATGAAGTACCCACTCACTGTCTTAATCTTCTTACATGGAATGAGTTATTTTGTAACGGATTAGACAATGAGCGTAACAATCTATTATATAAAATTTACAAAGAAGCTTCAAACCCCATCAATAGTCTTTCCGAGTCGAACAAGGAGCTAAAGCGGACGTGGTCCCAGAGTAATAAGTGGAAGATTTTGGCAAAAGTTTAAGTGATAGCTAACTGTTTGAAAACGCTATGTGAGTTGGGAAAGCCCATACAAATCTAAAAGAATTGTTAACTAAATTTTAAATTGTTCTAGAATTCGGAAAGATCGCTATATATTGTGGAAAGTTGAATTGGCCCAAGTGCAGGGAACAAGGCATTCCCAATGTGAGTGAAGAAAAACCGCCATGATAATTAATAATGTAGATTTCAGCTAAATGTGTGTCCTTTTGTAGATCTTTAATTAAGATAGTTTCGGACGTCACTATTCCAGCAAACCTTGAATCTGCTGCTCGAGGCTCAGGTAAATGTGTGAACCATTTGTTGCGTGTCGTGAAAGGAAATTGTGCTGTTCTATGTAATTTTTGATCCTAATGGACCCGTGTATGTGCTTCTTCTTTTTCTTGTTCGTGAAAGAATCATATCCTTCACGCGAAGGTGTTCCTGCCGGGTTCTAGAACCGGAAGTAGGTTGTAGGGGGATTCGACCACTACGAATCCTCTTGGTGGATCCAGAAGCTTGACGGCTTGTAGGCTATAGGCCTCGTCGTCCGGCCAGTGATCCTTCATCGCACCTACGGGCCTGGGAGACTCCACGACTCCCGAGAATTTTCGACTGGAAGCCAATCACCATCGGATTCTCGTTCAATTAGCCTCGAAACAGTTGGCGGTCCGCAGTCAATCGGACTCGCATGTGAGAGTGCTGGTGTTAGCAAAGACACGCACCACTGACAGCCTACACGCGTGTACATACACGGTCAGAAAATTCACTCATTTTCGAGCTAAAGTGGGACAACTCAAAATTAAGTAAATTTTTTTTCCAGCGATAGCGCTGGCCCAAGTGCGAAAAGTTCATCAGTTTAAGCCGTATAATATTCTTGATGATGCGAAGAATATTATACGGCTTAAACCAGTTGGATTTTTGCACTTGGGCCAGCGCTATCGCTGGAAATGCAATTTACTCATTTTTTGAGCTGTTCCAGTTTAGCTCAGTTTTGTGTGAATCTTACTCATTTTAGAGTAACATTTTCTTAGCGTGTAGGCAGCCCCGTCATCGATTAGCTACGACCAACACTGCAACAACCAATACCACAGTAACCCCGTTGCGCTAATCATCAACCCTGCGTCTCCATCGCCGCATCCATCGTTGGACGTCGTCGCCTGAGCTCGGGTCGAGCCAGATCAAGGTCAGATAGATTAAGTAGAGTAGAGTGAGGGACCGAAATAAAGCACGGCCGTGCGCATGAAAATTCCAATTGGAATCGTCGGAGTTTAGGAGCGGTTTTGAATACACTGATGCAAGTTTGAACGTTGGCTAGTTTACTCTAGATGACGAAAGATATTTGATGGGAATTATGTGGGATTTTGTTGGGAATTTTAGCTGTGCTCTAAATTGATTGGGTCATTGGGGTCAGAGTTGTGGTGAGAAAGGACGGTCTCGAGTAAGAATCTTTCCGTGGTTTGATGGACTCGCCCTGAGTCTCGCTGGGCATTGCATATTGCTGCTTCCAATGCAAACGGTTTGATCGTCTGCTTGGCACTAAAGTGAAGTCAGTCGAGGAAAAGACAAGATTCGATTCCAATCAGATTTTGAACCGTTACAGTCCATCGAGCATATGTTCTGTTGTACACATGGATGTCAAAGCATTTTCAACAGTAGAAAACTTAAGTTAAAATTGAATCACTCTACGGAAAAGTTTTGTGGTACCGCAGTACTTTGAGAGTCTCTTTCGATCAACTCTGTCTACCTAAAAAAACAAGGAGGTTTAGGTCTCATTTCGCTAGTCACCAAAGCCACATGTGATCGCTAAATATCCACTATAAAACCTCCATTTAGGTAATGAGTCGGGACTGCCTAAATGGAATTTTTACCTAAATGGATTCATTACCTAAATGGATTCAGTCTATTACCTAAATGGAGTACAAGGTTGAAAATAAATTCAAGAAGGGAGATTGACTAGGAGATTTAAAGACGGTCATGCGGAGTTTCAGAGGACTTTCAAGGGAGTCTCAGGAACGGAGGGGCTTTAGGGTCATTTTCGGTGGTTTTGGAGGGTCTCAGGTCAGGCTTGTCATTCAAATGACTAGAAGGGCACGAAACACGAAAAACCCTGAAAAATTCCGCCAGACTGAAAAATTGTTAAATGTCGGGTCAAAGTCGGGTCAATTTTTATCGTATGTTGGGCCACTGTTAGACCAACATCGAACAACTGTTGGGTCTATATTGGGTTTGCCGGCCGAAATGAAATCAGGTCAATGATAGGTTGATGTCGGGTTTGACGTCATCAATGATGACCAATGACAATCAAATTCCATTTAGGTAACGTTACCTAAATGGAGGGACCTAAATAGATTTTACCTAAATGGATCCTACCTAAATGGAGGTTTGAGTGTATAATTGGAGTCTTATTTGGAAGAATGTTTTTGATAGACTCCTTCATTTGCTTAGACCATCTATGAGAAAATTAATTGTGCTGAAAAGCCATTTCAATCTCTATAATAAAGATAATAAAGACAAATCAATCTATCAAATAATTGTCCTCAAGAAATTGAGGATTTGAAGCATAAATTTTCGTCATGCTCGAAAGTTAGGAAGTGTTGGTGGTTTACCATAACACAGATAAAATTAATAAATAGGAGATAATTCAGAAATGTTAGCTTCGATGATTTAAGTTATATAGTTATATAGTCTTGTACCATTTAGGCAGGTGTACCTATTTTGGGCACTTGCCTTTATAACTAAGTGAATTTTATACCTAATAGCTTAATTTTTGACACACGGGAAGATACGTACAGTATCTAATCCTATACATAAATTCAAATCAATTGGTTTGAAATTAACTTAGTTATAGCAACAAGTGCCCAAAATAGATCCACCTGCCCAAATGGTACAATACCCTATATGTATAATTTTTAAATTATGTTTTTGCAAATGATCCAGAAGTGTTATCCGCTGATGTTTTAAAATTTAGTTTTGAATATAGCAGGATTATAAACAATTGAAATGTATATAATAACATGTGCTTATAAAACTGTAATAACAAATGCTGAGTATAAATAAGAACTTTTTAAGTAAAAAAATAAAGGTTTCCGAAACATCCGGAGAATTGGCCAGTTTACTCGAAATCTCTTGAAACATGTTCCAATACTCTTGTTTTACAAAATCATGAAGTTTGATGTGTCCCATGCTAGTTTTAGAAGGCGAAGTACACAGAGTACACAGACAAAATTATCGGGACAGGAAAAATTTTCAGTTTCCAGAAAATGTTCAACTAACTGCAACTTTCGAAAAGGGCATCAAATATTCTCAAATTTTCACTGTAAGTTGATCAACTAGTTTTGTATCAGAGGTCCAAATTTGAAAAAGATCGGGCTATTTTGGACGAAGTTATAGAGATTGTAGAAAAAAGGTATAATTATCCGATAGCCAATTTGAGCTATTACATCTCCAGATTCAATGGACCGAATGCAATGAAGTTTTGATCAATTGTGGCATATATAATGAGCTATTAAAAACTTTTGACCTAACTTAAAGTTCTTAACGCGAAAGAAAATAGTAACGATTAGATTATTTTTCTAACTAAACATTCAATTATTCAAAACTTCAACATCGTTTCAAAATTCAAGATGCTAATTATAGGTCATTTAAATACCCTCTAATTAACTTGAACATAATTATGTTTTGAAGGAAAATAACAACATAGCCGGCAATAAATTGGGATGCATATTACAAATAGACCAATTTACTAAAAAATCATAAAATAAATTAAATTGCTATAACTTTTTCGCTTGTTAAAAGTTTCAAGATGAGTCAAACGTTTTTCAAAGATCAAAATTTCATTGCATTTGGTTCATTGAATCTGGAGATATAACAGCTCAAAGTTGGGTATCGGAGTATTATGCCTTTTTCAAGAATCTTTATAACTTCGTGCAGAATAGTCCTATCTTTTCCAAATTTGAACCACTGATACACAACTAGTTGATCATTTTACAGTGAAAATTTGAGAATATTTGATGCACTTCATTTCCCGATCATTTTGTTTATCCCCTGTAGATTGCTTCACTACCTGTTGAGAAGGTTACTCTAGTACCCCCGGCCATGAATCCGGGACAACGGTAAAATTCGGAACTATGACCCCGATTCCATAAGACGAATTTCGCACCAACTCGTCTTCGGAATTGGCAGCACCCCCTCAGAATGTTATGAAATTTTGTAGGTTTCAAGACTTTACCTTTTCAAGCAACTTTGCGTATTTTGTTTTTTCAAAATTAACCTAGACTAACATTCAAAAAGAGTCAAAGTTCTTTACCCGTTTTTTTTCACAAAAAATAACTCGAATATGATGAGATGTACAAAAAAGTGATGTATGGGTGACATTTAGAGAATTGTCCAAGCTTCCATGAAAAAATATTTTAAAAATTCTTAATATATTTTTACACGCTAAAAAATATATTTTTAAAATTAAAAGTCAATTTACAGAAAATGCCCACTTTTTTATGTTTTGGAATTTTTTTCCAAGAAAGTCAATATTGTTGCCTAACTTTCCTCCATACATCACAAGATGGGCACTTTTAAGGAAAAAAAGTTTTTCTAACAAAAACTTTTTCATGTTAGTTTTTTAGCGTGTTGCGCATTAGCCGTTTTTTTTCACAAAAAATATAACTCGAATATGACAAGTTGTACAAAAAAGTGATGTATGGGGGACTTTTAGGGAATTGTCCAAGCTTTCAAGAAAACATATTTAAAAAATATAAAAAAATGTTTTACACGCTAAAAAATATCTTTTCAAAATTAAAAGTCAATTTACAGAAAAAAACCCCTTTTTTATGTTTTGAATTTTTTTTCCAAGAAAGACAATATAGTTGCCTAACTTTCCTCCATACATCACAAGATGGGCACTTTTAAGGAAAAAAAAATTTCTAAAAAAAAACTTTTTCATTTTATTTTTTTTTGCGTGTTGTGCATTAACTCGTACAGTAATGTATGTATCCAGATTCCTAATGACAATCCATTAAAACTTAATGGGCTCAACTACTTTTTTAATATCTTAACGTGCTGGACATTGAAAACGTGCTTGATATTGGAAAGGGCTCAAGACAAATTTGCTTTTAGGGTTTTATATCAATGAAAACGCTTGTAGTGTTTTTTTTTGTATTGATACACAAGCGTTTTCATTGCTATAAAACCCTAAAAGCAAATTTGTCTTGAGCCCTTTCCAATATCAAGCACGTTTTCAATGTCAAGCACGTTAAGATATTAAAAAAGTAGTTGAGCCCATTAAGTTTTAATGGATTGTCATTAGGATTCTGGATATATTACTGTACGAGTTAATGCACAACACGCAAAAAAAAATAAAATGAAAAAGTTTTTTTTAGAAAAATTTTTTTCCTTAAAAGTGCCCATCTTGTGATGTATGGAGGAAAGTTAGGCAACTATATTGTCTTTCTTGGGAAAAAAAATTCAAAACATAAAAAAGTGGGCTTTTTCTGTAAATTGACTTTTAATTTTGAAAAGATATTTTTTAGCGTGTAAAACATTTTTTTATATTTTTTAAATATGTTTTCTTGAAAGCTTGGACAATTCCCTAAAAGTCCCCCATACATCACTTTTTTGTACAACTTGTCATATTCGAGTTATATTTTTTGTGAAAAAAAACGGCTAATGCGCAACACGCTAAAAAACTAACATGAAAAAGTTATTGTTAGAAAAACTTTTTTTCCTTAAAAGTGCCCATCTTGTGATGTATGAAGGAAAGTTAGGCAACAATATTGACTTTCTTGGAAAAAAAATTTCAAAACATAAAAGTGGGCATTTTCTGTAAATTGACTTTTAATTTTAAAAATATATTTTTTAGCGTGTAAAAATGTATTTAGAATTTTTAAAATATTTTTTCATGAAAGCTTGGACAATTCTCTAAAAGTCCCCCATACAACACTTTTCTATAGGTCTTGTCATTTTTAAGTTACATCGATTTTAAAAAATTCTTCGAAAAAAAGTTAGGCCCTCTTCAAATGTTACTCCTGAAAATTTTCGAAAATTTAAGTATGCAAAGTTGCTTATAAAAACCTAGTCTTCATGCCCACCAAGTTTCATTCGATTCTGAGAGGGTGTTGCCAACCACTGGTCGAGTTGGCGCGAAATTCGTCATAAACTAGAAGGATTTTCTGATCAGCTGTCAAAATTACACGAATTTTCGTTTAGAAACGGCTGTGAACCAAAATTTTATAGTTTTAAAATTGGGTGCAAAATGAAGCTCACACACATACACTGCCGATCAAAAGTATGGGGTCACCCCCTCAAAAACATGTCATTTTTTTAGGCCCATATCTCCGCCAATTTGCATCCGATTTCAAACCCCTAGGTCTCATTCAAAAGATCATAAGTCAAATTAACTTTGAACATGATTTAAGTGAAACTTTTACAACAATATTTGTATGTAAACTTTACTCAAAGTCGCAAAAATTTCAAAAAAAATGAATATAAACTTACGACAGTGTCGCTGGAAATTGGATCGACCAAATTTGAAATGAGCCAAAAAGAATTAAAATTGAACTATAGATGACGACGATATCACCAGATCACTTTTCCATGTTTTACGATAGTGACCCCAAATTTTTGACCGATACGTCATTTCGAGGGGTGACCCCAAACTTTTGGTCGATGACATGAAAAATTTATTTACTTAATAACTTTTTTCAGAGATTTTTTAGCCAAGTTCCGTAAAAACAATTGAAAGCTAATAGAAAATAGGTTGTATTACCGCTTTCATCTTAAAATTTGGTCGACCCAATTTCCAGCGAAACTGCCGTTATTTTATATTATTTTTTTTTTTGAAAACCTGGCAACTTTAGGTGAAGTTTACATACAAATATTTTTGTAAAAGTTTCACTAAATTTAATTTAACTTATTATCTTTTGAATGAGACTTAGGGTTTTGAAATCGGACGCAAATTGGCAGAGATATGGGCCTAAAAAATGACATATTTTTGAGGGGGTGACCCTAAACTTTTGATCGGGAGTGTAGGTGTTAACTGTGGCTAAAAATCAAAAAAAGATGGGATTTTAGGCATTTTGTACAATCCTGACCAATGTTCTTTCCCATCACAGATGGTTCTTTTCCGCTGTAGTTTAAAGTTCTGGAAGGATGATTATGAAAATTCTTAAGCAGTTATGGTACTTTAAGGGAGCATCCATTAAGTACGTCACGCTAAAATCGGGAATTTTCGACCCCCCCCCCCTTCGTACGGGTTTTTCCTATACTTAATATATTGCTTGTCACACTTTCACAAACCCCCCCTCTCCCCAAGGACCGTGACGTACTTAATGAATGGCCCCTTAAAAGACATTATTTTGCAAAGTTTATTAAACTTTGATCAATTGGTTTGAAAGCTCTCGCTGTTTATGTGGGTAAGAGTCAGTGAAAATGTTTCATGTTTTTCATGTGTGACAAATAAATAAATAAATAATATTATGCTTGCAAAATGTGTTTAAAAAAAATATTATAAGGTTTTTTTTTTTAATTTCAGCCATTTCTTTTGCCAAATTAAAAAGTTACCGCACTGACAATCTGAACTATGTGCTGCACAAAGTTCATTTGGACACGTTCTACGATTTCATTGCTGCAACAAAAAGTACTGTAACAGCCCATAACAATACGCCTTTTTCCGAAGACCACGGTGGTTTGCATGAGAGAGAAGAACTAGGATTAACAGTTTAGAAAAAAAAAACACTATGAATCAAAAAGCAGTCACCCCCTTTTTAAATGCTGGTGCCGATATGTTTCAACAAATGCCATTCAATATTATGCCCGTTTTAGTAGATATTTTCTAGTCGTCAAAACCAAATTTAAAATCATATTGTATTTAACAGGCACACGTTTCATTTAGGGATACTACATAGCATTGACCTTATACCATTTAGCAAACATTTTCAAAGCATGTAACAACACCTTCTTCAAAGCATCTGAAAACTCCTGGTCCGTTTCTTTTCACGGATGAAAACATCCCTTCCGATTAGCACCCTTTACTCCAGTGCCTTTATTTTTTTAGCAGGTTCTTTCAGGCACTGCTGGCACAATCGGCTTCCGCTGGACAAAGGTTTGTTTCCTTTTCTCCAGATGTGCCCACTAGAGAAACCCGGCCGGGAGTGAGTTATAAAAGATTCAACGCTATGTACCTTAGCACTTATGATTTCACCCTACCAGGTCTGAAGTCGGGGTGCTCCGTTTATACAGAAAATAATTTTCGATGTGGCCTTCTCAAATGAAACAGATACTTATAAATATGCGTAACTGCTTCTTCATATCCCTTTCGTGACGAACCAGCACAATTGTGCTGTTGAGCGATAACAGTTTTGTATATTTTTTTCATCTGTTTAATCTTCGTTTTATGTGATGTAAACTATTTCAGTAATTCATTCATTACTTACACTTGTAGTGTACAAACGAACTTTTGTTTACGTTGCCTCTGAGATTTACCACAACAAGTTAAACAAAAAGTGGACAAAATACGTAAAACATGAAAAAGTTTAAACTGTAGCATATTTTTGAATTTTGTTTTACCTAGTTACTTAAAGCTAGAAATTGAAAGACAAAGAGTAGTTCTTTCAAATGAGGGATAATAAATGTTGTTTTGTTGGAAAATCTAAGAGTTCTGGAGAGCCGAAATTGAGTAATTTGTATGAAGGTTTGCGCTTTTTTGCGCTCCGTCCCGAAAGGGATATAGGGTATTGGTTTCTTTATTAAGCATATGGCTCCCATTTTCATCCTACGAAAAACAAAGAATTGATGCGCTGTTTGTTCTGTTTCTTATTTTTGTATTTTTTGTTAGAAGTGAGCACCCTCGAAAACAAAAAGAATTGAATCAATCGGTGCCGTAATCGCTCGTATTCGATTCGAATAGGATGAATATGGGAGCGTGAGATTATTGTTGGTACAAATACCCTATACGAACTGCCGTGTGCAACATAGTTATGTTAATAAGGATTCCCATAGAGCATGAGACAACTATGTTGCATACGGCAGCGAAGGATCGAAAATTGATTTGAAGCAGCTTCTCTGGAAAACTGAGAATCTAGAACTTTTCTAAAGCTTTTCACACTCTAGAGCATTGAGAGTAAAAATTAGCAATTGTTTTCGCTGTCTAACTTGTCACTTATACCTAAACGGGCATGAGGCACATTGTTTCTCTTTACTCCTCCGGTAGGTGGACATAAATCAGTGGAGAGTTGTGGAACGGTAACACGCAGTGATCAAACAAATATTTCATCCGTGCACTGGCACCTTCCATTCTCAGATCCAAACAAATGCATCTCTCATCAATGCACTCAATTTAGGTGAACGACGTTGTTCTAAATAGTTACACAAAAATCTATTTATCGACCACAATTCTAAAACATTACCTTCTGTCCTGGCGCAGTCCTTCAGTATCTGCGTTTATTGCATCGCATCGAGGTAAAAGCATTTCTCCCTCCCCCGCGGCGAAGGCAATTGTGGGTTTTGATGCGTTTATGCCCTCCTGGAATGGATTGGAACGTACCGAGCAAACGGATGTTGCTTAGGAGAATATACAGTTTGTCTATCTGTTCGCCCTCCAACAGCCAACGAAATCCCCAGGGCCAACGGGAGGAAATAGTTTTGCTAATCAAGTTTCTCTTCATCGATGTGTTCATCGGATGGAATGACATTTTAAAATCAGTTTAAATAAATGATAGCTTTTAGTCGGTTCTCTCGGTGTGCTGCTGTCGTCAACGACGACGGCGGTTGCTATCAACTGGTGGTTTGCAGATGATCGTTTGATACATAGAAGTACAATCCGCAAGTGTGCTTCATAGGAGCGAGGGAATGGCAGTTTGAGGGGAATATCGCAAACATCAAGAGAAGGTAAATCAGTCATTTGCTATCAAAGCAATGAAGTTTAAAATATTTTTGAAATTGAAAAGAAGCGGCATTTACAGTATACCTCATGTGTCAAACCATGATGAAAAGTGCCATTGAAAATCGCTCATATAGATTATTTTTTTATTCTTAAACCGAGCAGAAAAAATATTTCATTCGAGTCATATATTATTATCGAGACTATCCCAAGAAAGTACGGGAACGACTTAACATGTCGATACATCGAATCTGATCACTACCTGGTGATTGTCATGCTGCGTCCAAAACTACATAAACAATGTACGGTACCGGCGATTGCCACTATATCAACGTGGACGACTGAAGTAACCGGACATGGTTTGTGAATCTCGAGGCAGCGTTGCCAGGCGAAGGCAAGCTTGACATACACTCTCTAGGGGTATCAGGTATCAGAAGGCCGGCTACAGAGGCACGTTATCCTCCATTTGGGACATTTGTGCCATCGCCATACATATTTCATCATTTACCTGAGGGAGAATGGGACAAGGGATGGAATGGGATTAGGAAAGGGAAAGGTGATGAAATAGGAAGGGGTACCCTAGAAAAGGGAATGAACGCATAAGCGCAACGAGAGCTCATAGCCCATACCACAACGGGTTATCAGTGCCCTGAAAAGGACACTGTAAAACGCATAAGCGTAAAGAGAGCCTATAGCTCATTGGAGGTAGCTTGTGACGTCATGCGACATTCAATATGACATTGAAAGGCACGTCATCGAAAGCATCCTCAATGTTCAAGAAATCACCCAAGCAAAACCTACGTTTGAGCGAGTACTTTCTTGAAAACATATACAACTTTGTGTAAAAGAGTCACTGTGGACATCCCAAATTGGGAGGCATGTTAGTTCACATGAATAGGCATGTCAGCCAGACGAACATCACAGATGTGATAATCGACAATGCGTCTCAAGCATTTCAGAAAGAACGAGTTAACCAGATAAATCTGAAACTCATTCCATCTTTATACAACGCACACACCCTTTCGGGATAAAACTGTGGAGTAATTTCACGTCATGAAAATACCCCATAGAAAACTACAAGAGTTCAACACATGTTTGAAATACTCAAATCCCTCTGGAGAAAAATAGAACAAAACCCCATTTCCTCCTGGAGATTTGAATTAAGCAGAGCTTTTTAGGGCCTCATTAAATCGATTATATAGCTATAATTCTCAAGCGGAAGCTAGAAATTTGTAACTATACAAAAGAAAAAAAAATATCCGAAGATATTTTGAACTTTAACAGATCAGAGTTCCATTCAGAAATACCTCTTGCAGTCCGCACAGACCGCAGAGGACAAGCTTCTTTTAAAGCAATAGTTATGGTATACCACAATGGAGGGCGTTGTAGGTACAAAACCACAATGAAACTCTCTTGGAGTAGCTATGGAAGCGAGTTATCCACAAAATGTGGTCGCAACCAGTTAGTACAGGTTCCCCCCTAGTTCGTTGAGCAGGGACGCCTCTGAATACGCAAATTTTGCGAAGGAACACTCAAAAGTGCAAAGAAGTTATCCATGAACTGGACTACCTAAGAAATCCATCAAACGGAAGCATCTCAAAATAATTATTGAGCTACTTTAGATGATGTAATCATCATAGCAATACTGCCAAATACAGGGGATAGACAAAATGATCGGGACAGGCAAAATTTTCACTTTTCAAAAAATGTTCAATTAGCTGTAACTTTTCGAAAAGTGCATCAAATATTCTCAAATTTTTACTGTAACTTCTTCAACTAGTTGTGTATCCGTGGACAAAATTTGGAAAAGATCGAACAATTCTTCACGAAGTAATAAAGATTTTTGAAAAAGGTAAAATTATCCGATAGCCAACTTTGAGCTGTTATATCTCCGGATTAAATGAACCGAATGCAATGAAATTTTGTCCATTTAAGACTTATATAATGAGCTATGAATAACCATTGACTTAACTTAATATTCTTAACACGGAAGAAAATTATAACGATTAGATTATTTTTATAATAAAACACCAAATTATCCAAAACATCAACATCGTTACAAAATTCAAGATGCAAATTATAGTTCATTTAGTTTCCCTCTAATTGACTTATATATAAATGCGTTTTGAAGGAAAGTAACAACATAGCCGCCAATAAATTGAAAAAGTAATGGGATGTATATTAAAAATAGACCAATTTACTAAGAAATCGTGAAAAAAATAAAATCGCTAAAACTTTTTCGCTTGTTTAAAATTTCAGCGAAAATATGCTGAATACAAGAGCTTGCTTGAAGGCATCCATAAGGAAAGGCTGAAACATACTGTTAACGTTATTCTAAGATATAGCATGCTCGAGGCGCGACACTTCATTTATAATGAAAGAAGCAAAACTGGGTTCATAAGGTAACCTTTACAGAAGGGTCATTACGAAAATAAGCTTTTTGAAGTAGAGCCACTTGGGCCACGCACGCTTTTTACGCTGAAAATTGATCTGAGGTTTCCTAGTCGTAGCCACTACCCAAACTAGACAGGATTACACACCCCAAGCAACCAAAAGTTCGGATTCCACTTGAAGAACGGACTCAGAAGTTCAAGTTCGGTTCAATTCCGGTTTCGTTGAACTTAATTCTCCAAAAAGTTAATCTTGTATTTTTTATGAACTTGGAAGTACATGTACAAGCTTTTTACTTCTCTTCAAAACGACATTAAAGTCGATAAAAGTTCCAAAAAGAACTTAAGTTGAACTTTAAACAGAGTTCAATCAAATACTAACCGAACTCATGTTGAACTTTTGCGTGCCTTTATAATTCAAATATAGTTCATTTGGACATATTCCAAAAACTTGAAATCATCCGTTCCGAACTTGTTTCGAACTTGTTTTGAACTTACTACTCAAAGTTCGGATAAATATTAACCGTACCAAAAGTGAACTTCACTTGAACTTCGGCGACAGCGGGACCGGGAGAAGTTCTCATTCAATTAAATCACTCGGAAATCGAGCCCAGCAGCCACAGCTTGTGTTAATTTCACAAGTACACTTTGTTCCACTATAATATTTCAACGTACTCACTTGTAATCAACGCAAAGGATCCGTACTGTGTGGCTCAAAGGCTGCCCCCGCAGCGGACAAGTGTTCCCCCCAGGATTCCGCCGGGGGTTTTTCGGATGCGCACAAAAATTTTCCAGCTTTGCTGGATGTTTTCACACCCGTCCCCACTTGTCGCGGCAGCGCACCGGTAATCGACGCAATCGTAGTCACTGGAAACCAAGCTGAAAACTTACAATCTTTTCTTAAAGTCAATACACTGGCCCTAATTTATTGCTTTGCACTGCGAACCACAACACTGAAAATGTCAAACTGTGTAAGTGCACAAGAAGTTCCACGTGAACTTCTTTCGAACTTTCGACTTCAAAAAGTATTCCAAGTTCAGGGAAAGTTCACACGCGAACCTGATTGAGCTCTACTATATAATATCAGCACATTGAGTAAAACCCCCTAGTGCCTAACAACACATACATGGAGTAGTGGCTAGGCACCGACTTTCAACGAGGAGAACCCGAGTTCAAATCTCAGTAAGTAAAATATATCAAAAATTATTTCAAGGTATAAGTCAATTTGGATTCCACATGAACTAATGTTTCTTAACCCACCATCAGTCGCTTGCGTGTACTGAGTACACGCATCTCAGAAAAATGCAAAAAAATAATCGAAATTCGCACCAAATTGAACCGGGTGTTGGTCCTATTCCAAGATCCACTCTTCTTCTTGTTAGTAAGGCAGAAAAAAAAATGAAAAAATGCACGGAAAGTACTCGAAAAATACGTAATTCTAATCTCACATTTTGAATGTGTACTCAGTACACCGGCGCGACCGCTGGTGTAACTTTTTTGTGAACCAGACCGTTACACGAGCGGTCGCGTCGTGTACTCAGTACACGGCATACGCTTTCAATTATGGTTTATATGCTTTACTAGATACAATGTTGGTGTCTTCAGCAAAAATGTCCAACTGGATAATGCGCGTCTGATAGTGGACATGTGGAACCGGTCAACACGATCTGGTCCTGTCCCGGGTGTCGGAATGGCCCTCGCGGGAACCTGTTTCGTGGACATTTCAGTTATGGCACCAAAACTAGGCATGCGACGGCTCTATCTTCATGATTTTCCATATCCATTATTTTGGTAACCATGAAAATGACCAGTGACCTCCCTGGCCAACCCGTGGCCACCGGAATGTGCCCTGGAGGAACCTGTTTCGAGAACATTTTGACCATGACACCAAAACTAGGCATGCGACGGCTCTATCTTCATAATTTTCCATATCCATTATTTTGGTAACCATGAAAATGACCAGTGACCTCCCTGGCTAACCCGTGGCCACCGGAATGAGCCCTGGAGGAACCTGTTTCGAGGACATTTTGACCATGACACCAAAACTAGACATGCGACGGCTCTATCTTCATGATTTTTCATATCCATCATCTCAGTAACCATGAAAATGACCAGTGACCTCCCTGGCTAACCCGTGGCCACCGGAATGTGCCCTGGAGGAACCTGTTTCGAGACCATTTTGACCATGACACCAAAACTAGGCTTGCGACGGCTCTATCTTCATGATTTCCATATCTACTATTTTAGTAACCATGAAAATGACCAGTGACCTCCCTGGCCAACCCGTGGCCACCGGAATGTGCCCTGGAGGAACCTGTTTCGAGGACATTTTGACCATGACACCAAAACTAGGCATGCGACGGCTCTATCGTCATGATTTTTCATAACCATTATCTTAGTAATCATGAAAATGACCAGTGACCTCCCTGGCTAACCCGTGGCCACCGGAATATGCCCTGGAGGAACCTTTTCGAGGACATTTTTACCATGACACCAAAACTAGGCATGCGACGGTTCTATTTTCATGATTTTCCATATCCATCATCTTTGTAACCGAAAAAAAAACTGCGAGTGACCTCTCTGGTTAACCCGTGGCTACCAGCCATGCATGGGCTCTATCTCCATGATCTTCATCTTCTTTTTTGTGTAGCGTCCATACTGGGGCAAAGCCTGATACTCAGCTTAATGTTCTATGAGCACTTCCACAGTTATTAACTGAGAGCTTCCTTTGCATATGATCATTTTGCATGTGTATAGCGTGTGGCAGGCACAAAGATACTCTATAACGAAGAAAGCTAAGAAAAAATCCATTACAAAAAGTTCCAGTACCGACCGCGAATCGAACCTGTCACCATCAGCATGCATATACTGAATAATCACGCCTTCACAACTGTGGCTATAGTGGTTTTCTATCGTCATGATGTTTCATATACATCATCTTTGTAACTTTGAACAGTGCCAGTCATCTCTCAGGTTAACCTCTGGCCACTGGAATTTGCCCTGAAGAAACCTGTTCCTAATACATTTTGCCCATGGCTCCTCATGTTTTTTCACCTTCGTTATTAAAATAGAACCAGTGACCTATCTGTCACACTCGTGGCCACTGGGGGTAACGGTTACCAAGACAATGAATATAAAAATTATGAAGATAGAACCGTCCTCTAACATGTTCCTGTGGCCACGGGTTTATGCTAGGTATCGTTCAAGTAATTTCCGTTCTGTTCATTATTTTTTCTTTACCGGAATGGCCAAGAACTTCAACACAGAGAGCTTCATTTGATTTGACGTATCTTCTCAGTTCCGTACTGCAGTCAAGAAGAATCAAAAGCTTCCTCATTTCTCGAGCGATTCCTTACCTGAATTTTCCACGCATCGAGATAGGCCAAAAATCTTGCGAACTGCGTACTTCTTATAATGCAAGGACGATGCACAGTGGTTCTATCATAGGTCTAAACCTTTTACCACAATCCACTGTGATATCAATGTGGTAACATAAAGTTTATTGATTTTTTTTTCTAATTTCAGTCGTTTGCATTCATCACTCTACCATCCAACATGTATTTAGTTGATTGTGTTCAATTCTTATATGGTTGAAAACGATGTAAATGTAAAATTTAGATGCTACTTCATCATCTTATTTGAATAAGTGTGACTGGTTTATGATTTTTCAAAAAATGTTTCCCCTTACGATCTCTTCGGACGTTTTTTTTTTATAAATCTTCCCTATAACATTGAACAATGATTTACTGACGAGTTCAGTAGTAATTTTTATACATTACATTTTACTATTCTTAAGCAGCTGTGAGTACCGTGGATCGCCCAAACTAATATTAGTATACATTCATAACTCGATATAACGTAACAACATTTTTATGTTCGTTACGATATATCAAAGTTACGCGAAGCCAAAAAAGATCCCCCCTAGATCCCCCCCCCCCCCAAATTATGTTATTTACTCAACAATGATTTTTAACCTTGTTTAATTTTTTTTTCATTGTTGTATTTTATATACCTATCTTCAAAAGTCAAGAAAGATAGGATGGATAGGGAGAATAGAATACTTTTGAAATATTTCCACCGAAATAATTCAGCCGTGGGATATATCACAAAATTTCGCCAGAAATTTATCAAGAAATTTATCTAGGGATTTATCAGAGAATTTCGGCCGTGCAAACGGTTTAACTGCAATGCTTTTTACCTGTAACCCAAGCAGCACCTGCAACATCATGCAGATTGTGGCTTTCTATGCTTTGGTCTAAATGAGTTGCACTAGAAGCACACGAAACTTCCATCTTGTCAGTTGAGTTGCATTTAAACTCCGAAATTCGTAAAGTTGCGGCTTTGTTTCATAGAAATCACAAATTACTACGTGTTTGACATCGATTCGTGGGGGACGGAGCTTACATATTGCTCGCAAGTGATAATACAGTCAGCTTACATTAAATGTGTTATGAAACATGCATGAAACATCTATCTCTGGTTTGTTTGTTCAGATTAGGTTCCATATGCGTTACAGAAAACTCGAGCGTCTTTTCATTTTGACAGTTGTCTAACTTGTGACAAAGAAGGTGCATTGAAGTAACAAGTAACTTCAGTAGCTTTTATGGTGAGTTGAGCATCGATTCTCTCACAGAGCTTTTGGTGTAGTATGTAAGGTGAGTAGATAATACTCCTGGTGTCCATGGTTCGAGTCTGGACAAAATCTTTTCCCATCTTTTTTATCATTGCTCCTCGTTTATGTTGCATAAGAATTCAGAATCTGCGCTTTTTGGGTTTCAAAGAAGAAGCAGTTGTGTTCTGTCGTCCGTAATACGGACAGTGAATAAATTGCACTAAGGTTGCTGTTACTGGATTAGCAACAAGTCGTGTTGCTTGGGAAGTCCGGTTAGTTCAACAAATTTGGAGTTATCGCACCGCCAAACGTCAAAATGATGTGCCATGTTTGCCCCAATAGGTTGGAGGAATTGAATGAATGTGGATGAATTAAACGAAGAGAAAAAGCAGGATCTTCATATAACGAAACGCAGAAGTAACTGATGCTGTGAATAAGTTCCTCTGGCCTATGAACAATCGCATGGAGTTCGCGTTCATTTTACGTCAATTGATGGCTTTACGACATCTGTCAGGCGTTGCAGTTACTCAATTTCATTCGTTAAGTGAAACGTAAACATGTTGCAGTTAGCAGTTAAACAAAATTACTGACACCGAAAACTGTCATATAACTGCGAAAGTGTTCGTATATCGCTAAACTGGTTAGTAGACTTGGTTCCAGAAGGAGCGTAATATCATAAAGACTATTCCGTGAATCACGTTTATTATTCAAATAGCAAAACATTGGAACCATAAAAAAGTTACGTTATATCGAGGTAAAAGTTACGTTATACTGAGTTACGTAATATCGAGGCTACGTTATACCGAGGTATGACTGTATACAAACCAGTTGGTAATCAAATTCACTAAACTAAAAATTTCGGCTCCGTGTTGCAAAAAAAAAACTATTTTATTTCTTTCTATTCGAAAATTACAAAACTAGATTGGACATATTTTTATACAATACAAAAACGCTTTTGGTGTTGACAGCATTGAAGATGTAAGTGACTGCTTTGAAAGTGAAAATGAACAGTTAACTGAAAATTTTAATGTATTTCATAGTATTTCTCATGATAAGTTATGTAAATCTATTGAAAAAATTGGTAGTTCATCAGGTATCAATAATGTAAACTTACAGGTTCTGAAAGATTCTTTGGAGGTTACTGGAGATTATTTACTAGAAATTATTAATGATTCTCTTGAGCAGGGCAAATTCCCAAGTAGCTGGAAACAATCAACAGTTGTTCCCATTCCAAAGGTGGCTGGAACAACAAAAGCAGAGGAATATAGGCCAATAAATATGCTGCCAATTTACGAGAAAGTATTGGAGATCATTGTTAAAGATCAATTGCTTGAGTACGTTAATGAGCGGAATATATTGATAAGTGAACAATCTGGATTTAGGCAGAACCATTCATGCGAATCTGCATTGAACTTGCTTTTATACAAATGGAAACGAATGATTGAGGAGAAGAAAACTATTGTAGTATTGTTTTTGGACCTCAAGCGTGCATTTGAAACCATATCTCGCACAGAAATGTTGAAAACTTTGAGAAAATATGGTATAGGAGGAAATGTCCTCAAGTGGTTTGAATCTTATTTATCTAGTCGTACACAAATATGTCAATATGGAAATTCTACTTCGTCATCAAAATTAGTGCCACTCGGTGTTCCGCAGGGAAGTGTTTTAGGACCGATTCTGTTTATTTTGTATATTAACGATATGAAGAAAGCTATTGATCACTGTGATATTAACCTCTTTGCAGACGACACAGTTGTTTTTATTGCCGAAAAGAGTGTGAGAATAGCTATTAGGAAAATAAAAGATGATTTAGCGTTATTAAACAAGTGGTTGAAAATAAAAAAGCTTAAACTGAATGTACAGAAAACCAAGTCAATGATAATCAGCAACAAAAAGAATTTGAACAATACAGAACTTAAAATAGAGATTGAAGGGATTGAAATTGAAAAAGTAGATGTTTTTAAATACCTTGGAGTTTACATTGATTGTAAATTGTCATTTAAAGAGCATATAGATAATGTAGTTAAAAAAGTAGCAAGAAAATATGGAATGTTGATTCGTTTGAAAAGTCAATTGACGTTTTGGAGCAAAATATATTTATATAAAACATTAGTGGCGCCTCATATTGACTATTGTTCATCTGTGTTGTTTTTAGCCAGTGATATGCACTTGAAAAGGTTGCAGAAGTTGCAAAATAAATTTATGAGGTACATATTAAATTGCGGTAAGCTCACTCCAATACTAGGTATGTTGGAAGCTTTGCAGTGGCTTTCAATAAAAGAACGAATAATCTTTAATGTAATGACGACTATTTTTAAATTGACTAAACACATGTTGCCAGAGTACTTGACAAATATTATTGTAAGAGGACGAAATATTCATTCACATAGGATTAGACAAAATAATGATTTGCGTGTTGTGCCGTTCACAATGACAAGTACACAAAAGTCGATATATTATAAAGGAATTAGAATTTTCAATGAATTACCAAATGAAATAAAAAATGTACGAAGTGTTCAAGAATTCAAACGAAAATGTTCAGAATGGATTAAATTAAGATATAGGTAATAAGTTGAATTTGTAATTATGTTTGTAAATTATCAAAAGATAAATAAATGAATTATTATTATTATTATTATTTTGGGAGGCAAATATGTATCAAATTAACGGATTCACCATGCTATAAGCGAAATTATAAGCATGACCGCCTCATACAGAGTTATTGCACACCTTGGAACCTCGCTAATTGTTGCACACTCCATGCTTTTCTTATGAGGTGTGCAACAATTGGCGAGTTTTTAAGGTGTGTAACAATTGGCGATTTACCCTAGATGATGGATATGGAAAATCATGAAGCTAGAGCCGTCGCATGCCTAGTTTAGGCGTCAAAGCCAAAATGTCCACGAAACAGGTTCCTCCAGGGCACATTCCGGTGGCCACGGGTTAGCCAGGGAGATCACTGGTCATTTTCATGCTTACTAAGATTATGGATATGAATAATTCATGAAGATAGAGCCGTCGCATGCCTAGTTTTGGTGTCATGGTCAAAATGTCCTCGAAACAGGTTCCTCCAGGGCACATTCCGGAGACCACGGGTTAGCAAGGGAGGTCACTGGTCATTTTCATGGTTACTAAGATAATGGTTATGAAAAATCATGACGATAGAGCCGTCGCATGCCTAGTTTTGGTGTCATGGTCAAAATGTCCTCGAAACAGGTTCCTCCAGGGCACATTCCAGTGGCCACGGGTTAGCCAGGGAGGTTACTGGTCATTTTCATGGTTACTAAGATGATGGATATGAAAAATCATGAAGATAGCGCCGTCGCATGCCTAGTTTTGGTGTCATGGTCAAAATTTTCTCGAAACAGGTTCCTCCAGGGCACATTCCGGTGGCCACGGGTTAGCCAGGGAGGTTACTGGTCATTTCCATGGTTACTAAGATGATGGATATGAAAAATCATGAAGATAGCGCCGTCGCATGCCTAGTTTTGGTGTCATGGTCAAAATTTCCTCAAAACAGGTTCCTCCAGGGCACATTCCGGTGGCCACGGGTTAGCCCGGGAGGTCACTGGTCATTTTCATGGTTACTAAGATGATGGATATGAAAAATCATGAAGATAGAGCCGTCGCATGCCTAGTTTTGGTGTCATGGTCAAAATGTCCTCGAAACAGGTTCCTCCAGGGCACATTCCGGTGGCCACGGGTTAGCCAGGGAGGTCACTGGTCATTTTCATGGTTACTAAGATTATGGATATGAAAAATCATGAAGATAGAGCCGTCGCATGCCTAGTTTTGGTGTCATGGTCAAAATGTCCTCGAAACAGGTTCCTCCAGGGCACATTCCGGTGGCCACGGGTTAGCCAGGGAGGTCACTGGTCATTTTCACGGTTACTAAGATAATGGTTATGAAAAATCATGACGATAGAGCCGTCGCATGCCTAGTTTTGGTGTCATGGTCAAAATGTTCTCGAAACAGGTTCCTCCAGGGCACATTCCGGAGGCCACGGGTTGGCCAGGGAGGTCACTAATCATTTTCATGGTTACCAAAATAATGGATATGGAAAATCATGAAGATAGAGCCGTCGCATGCCTAGTTTTGGTGCCATAACTGAAATGTCCACGAAACAGGTTCCCGCGAGGGCCATTCCGACACCCGGGACAGGACCAGATCGTGTTGACCGGTTCCACATGTCCACTATCAGACGCGCATTATCCAGTTGGACATTTTTGCTGAAGACACCAACATTGTATCTAGTAAAGCATGTAAACCATAATTGAAAGCGTATGCCGTGTACTGAGTACACGACGCGACCGCTCGTGTAACTTTTTTTGATGCGACTGATGGTGGGTTAATAATAAATTACTTTTGAGGACTAAACACATTTTTTTTTCAGTTTTTAGAAGTTTATTTTTAAGCTGAATAGCGTTCCTTTCAGCGACACAAGTGTACTTTTTGTGAACTCAAGTTCGGTTAATTACTTAAAAAGTGAGCTGAATAGAATGCTATTCATCTTCCTTCGAATAGCTGATTAAGCCCAAACATGCTATTTTATCCGAACTTTTGGTTGCTTGGGACTTCACAATCACAGCACAAAAAGGAAACATCAACGACAAACCAATCCGGTGTCAATTGAAAAACGCCAATGGCGAAAACGCATTAAGCGAACCCATATAAGTAGTAATGTAAGCTAATTTACAACATTTGAATAATCCCGCCCTTATTTAGCCTCTAATTTGAGACTTAAGAAGGGCAACTGATTATCTCGGAGAAACGCAAGGTCCGCTGCACTATTGCTCCGGTTAGCGCAGTAAGGGCGTAATACTGTGGAGGATGCCCTAATTCTCCACAGGCTCCGTTTGTAGTTAGGTTTTTATTAGACCCCCCTAACCATTCATTCCTTGGCACGGTAAGCATAAAGCCGCATAACACCATGAATTAGGGGTCACCTGTTTAGTGGACTCTTACCACTGGATCAGGCGATCCGTAGTGTTATTCTTAGCCAATTGAGACAACCGCTACCGACACTACACAGCTATCTAGGCTGATTGGGAAAAGAAGTTAACATTGATGGTTAACTTCCGAACGAGCCCGAACAGCCAGAAATATTTCATTCGAGTCACTATCCCAAGAAAGTACGGGAACGACTTAACATGTCGATACATCGAATCTGATCACTACCTGGTGATTGTCATGCTGCGTCCAAAACTACATAAACAATGTACGGTACCGGCGATTGCCACTATATCAACGTGGACGACTGAAGTAACCGGACATATGTTGTGAATCTCGAGGAAGCGTTGCCAGGCGAAGGCAAGCTTGACATACACTCTCTAGGGGACTGCTGGAGCACAGAAAAACAGCCGTCATCAGGTATGTGGAACGGAAACAACGGAACGATTTGTTCGATAAAAGATGCACAGCAATGTTTAACAAGAAGACAGCAGCGCAAGCGGTAATGTTGTAGCATGCAACCCGGTAGAACGTGGAACGATACAAAAAAAACGGAATCAGCAGAACCGCTTCTTCCGAGAAAATAAACTCCACCTGGAATGAGCCGAGTGCGAAAAGGTGAAACATCTGTGCCATTCCCAAGAAACACGGAAGTTCTAACGCATCCGTGCCACGATTAAAAATCTGTGGGGATAAAGATGGAAGCCTCATGTCAGACGGACGTGAGGTGATTGAATGGTGGAAGCAGCACTTCGATGAGCTTCTGAATGGTGTGGAGAATATAAATACTGGAGACCAAGGCAACGGAGGTAACGATTACGTCAGTGCAGCAAAGGACAAAAAATATTCAACCCCTACGCTGAGGGAAGGTAAAAATGTCCTTAAGCAGCTCAAAATCAACAAACAAGTCACACGTTTGCTTCATAAGCGGATGGTTGATCATGGGTTCGATCCCAACCACTGCACTGGCAGTTTTTCGTCTGATGCTCTGTATGAAATGGTGAGTATTGTGTTGTTCTTTGATGTGCATGCATCGCTCCTGTAAGGGATGAGTATGGCAGCATAATCGATCGCATTCGTCATTATCTCGCGTGAAAATCGAAACAATAGATGCGCGTAGGGTTACCATACGTCCTGATATAGCAGGACATGTCCTGATTTTGAACTTATTTTGGCGAAAATTTCTTAACAAATCCGATGAGTTTTAGCTGTTTGAGCTCTCGAAACGTGTACATTGAGGATGGTGGCAAATCCCAAGCCCCAAGCCAATTGGTTCTCTGTGCAATTTCGCTATAGCTCAGGTCAATCACGGAGTAGCAACTACGAATAAGTGTACGGTCACCAATGCTCATGCTCATGTTGCTCTGTATGAAATGGTTATCGAAAACACCCTTAACTTTCCATTACTAATCGGCATTATCGGTTTATGATGCTCGGGTATGTAAATATACATAGGAAATGGTGAAAACGAAAAAAATGTCATAATACTTTCCATCCTTGTGTGGAACCGAACACAATAGGATTCGTCTAGTAAGTAATATCACGATAAACGGGGATACCTTCGAGATAATGGAGAAATTTGTTTAGCTTGGACAGAGCTGTAGCGTGCGATTGATCAGGTTTGCCCCCACCAAAGGCGCCCATCTCAGAGCGGCGCTGAAATGGCCTAGAGGAAACAGGACGATACTATTGGTCTCTTGAATGTTATAAAGATTTCACTATTTACAGTCTAAGATTGTTCATGTGTTTTAAGGGTTCTCATTCTAAAAAAACAGATTTTTTTAGATTATTTTGAATATTTACCATGATGTTATCAGAGAATTTATCCACTATTTTTTTTAGAAAGTATTAGGGTAAAAACACTAGACTTCGCCCCCCTAAAATTTTGCTCTAATCTTCGCCACTTCATACTTAAAAAATGGAGTTTGTATGGAGGAGGCGAAAACTAGAGCAGTGGCGAAGTCTAGTGCTTTTACCCTATACTGTTTTAATGGGCAAAGTAAAATCAATTTGATTTCGAAATTGTAGTGAAAGTTTTTTTTTTTTCTTAACAGACTAAATTATTTTACAGTGTTGATAAAAAGTATTTAAAATGGAAAATATTCAGATGATGATATTTCAGTTCATTCAATTGTACTTTCCAGTAAATGTCTGTAAATCTAGCAGAAGTTTTTTTTTTTTTCAATTTTATTCCCTCAGTATTTCAGGAATTTCTACATAAATTTCACCTTTATTATATATTCTTCCAGAAATTTATCAAGAGATGTCACTGAAAAATCATCAGAGAATTCCTCCAGAAATTCTCACAGAAACTCCTACAGGAATGTAGAAAAAATGCTAATCAAAAATTCTTCTGGAATTCCTCTTGAAATTTCTCGAAGTATTGGTTTTGAAATTTCTCCAGGGAGGCTTCCACTGCCCATAATCGCATAAGTAACGTAAGCGCCACCGTAGTTTTTAACACACTTTCAAAATTTTAACAATGAATAATGGAAAGTTTAAGATTTTTTCACTATGGCATCTTAGCTAGTGATTAGATCTTGTGCTCTATTGAATAAAACTGGTCAAAATTATGCACAATTGTTAGACATTAGCTTGTGAATGCTGACATTGTCAATGGTGGTTACGTCAACTATGCGATCATGAGCAGTCCAGGAAGTTATCTAGAAATTTATTCAAATGTTATCCAAAGGATTCCTCTGGATATTCCTCCAAGGATTTTATTATATAAACTTCCATAGTTTTTTAAAGAAATTTCTGCAGATATTCTTTCAATAAACCTTTCATGGATAAAGTTGGAAGTTGTCTTCAAGGATTCTTCTAGGGGCCGATACTTCTACTTTTCAATATGTACCTATATTTTACAATTTTCGTCAGAAATTCTTATAAAGATTCCTGCAAAAATATCTTATTGAGGGATTACTTAGAAACTCTTCAATAGGATTCCTCAGTAATCGCTCCATGGGCTCCTAAACAAAATCCTGCAGATACTCCTTTAAAAATCCCTTCAGGAACTCCATCATAAATGCATCTGAAAACTCCTCCTATACATTATTTTAGAAATTTGACCAAAGCTTTCTTCAGAAAGTCTTCTTTAGGAATCTTCAAAAGAAAAAAAAAAGAACCCAGCCAGCAATTTGGTTGCTATATCAAAGTTGCAACTGAAATAGTCACACATATATAGAACCAAAGAAATCGTATTCAATGCACGAAACAGGCATATACATACTAAAGTGGAGGCCATATCGAAACATATATACGATTACTGCGATTCCATCCAACATGATTTACGATTTCTCGAAAAAATTCTACGATTTCGCCGATTTTGTCCGTCTAAATATACGATTATGCATGATCCTATTACGATTGAGAGTACCAATATACGACTCAAGATTTTTAAATAAAAAAAACAAATGGTGTTCAGTGGGAATCGAACTCAGGTCCTTTGATTGAGAACTGCGCGTTATCTCTATTGGCTATATTGCCAAGTTGAAAATAGAGCGTTCAAAGTGAATGGCAAGAAACGAATAAAAATTAGCATGATACGGTGCGAGACTTGTGGTGGGAGCGTTGTTGTTGTGGATTGAGTGGCAACAAAAGCGGTGCCGTGCAAGAGGCCCGGAATTCACATCGTTATTGGAATCTATACATCACTTTTTGTAAGTCATCTGCTGTATATAAATAGTATGGAAACCTATATATTTGGTTGAAATTATTGCTACCATGGTTGGAATGTGTCAACAACAACAAAAATACAAATTTGTTATGAATACATTTTTTTCTTTTTCTTCATCATACAAATATTTAAACAAAACGATTTACGATTTCCGAGATTAAGATTCGGCTATTAAGAGTGAAGGAACATTCATATGCGACTGTAAAAATGAATATACGATTTCTACGATTTCATTCACTTCGTATACGACGCAAGTGTGACGCAAACGATCAATATAACACATTGTTCTAGTTGTATACAATTTCACCGATTTTCATCATATCTTTAGGTAGCAAGCTCGATTTAGCAGATTCATATACGATGTGAAGCGACGATTTCCACGATTCACAGAAATCATATATACGATGCTAGCGAACTTACAGCTTGACACTAAGAATGTATGTTTTTTCACGATTCTATCCGACTCTGTGCGATCCTACCGATAGTATCTCGCACCTTTTATGATCGGAGACGACTATATGGAACAGATTCGCAATTGAAATTTAATTTGGAATGAAATGCGATTTTACGCAATCATTGTCAACAAATATACGTATTAATATACAATTCTGATTCAATATATGAAAATATACGATTTTTTCCGCACAATGATTTACGATATGTGGTTGGCTGGGAATTCGCTTATATCGCTTTGAAATTCTTTCACAGATTTCTTTCAAAATTGTGCCATGTTCACTAGAAGGTGCTCCACGAATTTCTGCTGGATTTCCTGTTGAAAACCTCATAAATTCCTTTAGAAAATAAACAATTTGGATTTTTAACAAAAAAAAACTCCAGGAATTCCGTTAGAAATTCTGCCATTGAATTTATCCATAGTTCCTCTGAATGTTTGCCAAGGGCACCATGAGATCACACTACGGCTCTGACTTTGGATCCTTGCTGACGGCTGAGGGGCTGTTCATAAACCACGTAGACCAAAATTTGACCATCTCAGACCCCACCCCCCTCCCCCTTCGTAGACTTTTGTCCTTACAAAAATTTTGAAATTTGTATGGAGCGTAGACTTTAGCCAGACCCCCCCCCCCCCTCCACCCCAAAAAGTCGACGTGGTTTATGAACAGCCCCGGACAACAATCTGAGTCGTGAAATACGAAGGCGCATTATTAGTGAATTGCCTTGCCCTGCCTTGACTACTTTGGGGCTTAAGAAAATAACTGCGGTCTAAAAAGATTCACCCCGCACCAAATGTACCATATACAAAACGTTAATAAAACCGGTGTTCCTTTACGGACACGAGACATGGTACATGCTCGCGGCGGACCTGCAACCATTTAGAGTAGACCGGCCCAAATACAAAAATGTCGAAAGATTCCACGGGGCACCCTCTAGAATCGTGCCTTTGGATGAGAAGAGCAATCTGTGAAAGATTCAGCTCAATCGGTTTAAAACTGAGCTGGCGCAAATGAGTTGAAGGTTTGTATGGGATCTTCAGTCCAAATATATGGGAAATTGAATGACCTCCAGTCTCTCATTCAGCACACTGGTTGAAAGAGTTTGATTTGGCTCATAATTTAAAAAATAATAGTTGATACCCTAAGGAACAACTTTGTAGAAGACCATGTAATGATAAAACTTGATTTAGTTGCGGTTTCAGCTAACGAAAGCAGGATAAGGACATCTTCCCCTGATTACTGTCGGTTGTTACATGCAGCACGTGTTTGCAGTTCGAAACTACAGTTCTACATCATAGGCGGCTATGTTGTCCTTCATTTCAATTGCTCACGCACGTGGGCGGGTATCGAAATAGTGAAGGATTACATAGCTGCCTATGATGTAGCGCGCAAGCTTCGACCGACAAACACGTGCTTCATGTAACAACCGAGAGTAAACGGGAGAAGATGTCCTCATCCTGCTTTCGTTGGCTAAAACAGCAACTAAATTAAGTTTTATCATGATATGGTCTTCTACAAAGTTGTTCCTTAGGGTATCAACTACCATTTTTCCAATTCTGAGTTAAATCGAACTCACTGAACCGGCGTACTGAGTGAGAGACTGTAGGTCATCCAATTTCCCATATATTTGGACTGAATATCCCATACAAACCTTCAACTCATTTGCGCCAGCTCAGTTTTAAACCGATTGAGCTGAATCTTTCACAGATTGTTCTTCTCATCCAAAGGCACGATTCTAGAGGGTGCCACGTGATTTTTTCCAACTTTTTTTTCTCGCCATACAAATGTGGGCCGGTCTAATTTAGAGTTTTCGAGCGATGTGTGCTCAGGACGTTCTTCGGTGGTGTGCAGCAGAATAGTGTGTGGCAGCGAAGGATGAACCACGGGGTCGCTGTACTCTACGGTGAACCCAACATCAAGAAGGTGGTCGAAGCCGGAAAGATAGGGTATATTCCAAAAAATCCGGATAGCAACCCTGCAAAGTTGCTACTGATTTGGTCGGCACAAGGAAGCGTAAGGTACAGAGAGCACGATAGCCATACCAGATGAAGGGTGATCTGACGAGCACTTGGCGTAACAGAGAGTAGAGAGCGGCAGCCACACACAAAGTATTACGGTGCTTCACCCGCGTCAACTCTGAGGCTACATCACTATACAGGATATTGAAAGAATAATCCGAAGCATGAAGTCCAACAAAACCCCCGAGGTCGATCGCATATCAGCAGAGTTGTTCAAAGCTGACCCCATACTGGGACACCACGACTTTTCCTGGCTGACTGGATGCAGGGTGACTTAGTGAAGGTTCCCAAGAACGGGGGTTTGACCATGTGCGGCAACTGGCGTAGCATCTTGTTACTGTGTATTGTTCTCAAAGTTTTGTGCAAAGTTATCCTACATCGGACACAGGAGAAGATAGACGTGACTCTCCGACGGCAGCAGGCAAGATTGTGTACCGATAGATCTTGTGTGGACCATATTGTCACGCTCCGTATCATCCTGAAGCAGGTTGCCCAAGTAACAATTTCTATGCTTTCTGCTCTTAGACATTATTTAAAGAGGTTTTGTCAAGGATTTGGTAAACCCTTTTACGTTAAATGAAGCAGTAAATATTGTCAAGCAGCTTTTACGATACAAGCAACTTTAAAACGTTTTGTAGATATCTGGAAATCCATTGAATAAAGCTTGTCTTCTTGCCTTTTCATCAAGCAAAAATTTCATTGTAAGCGAACTGTTTAGTACGTATTAAAACTTGGTACTAAAACCTTTTTCTAAGCTGCAGGCATGTCCTATCTGCACGGTTTTAAAACCAGATAGAATGCATGAAGCTGTAATAAAGCCATCTTAAAACTTTTTGTAGTAATCGCTGGATCCATTAAAGCTTACTAAAGAGTGTTACTGCAAAGTGATTTTATTCTGATCAATAGATTTGATATGCCGCACAAACAAATGGTAATCAACCAGGCGTTATTTTTTTCATTCAATATGATGTAAACGCAATTGGAAAAACTTCTGGCGGGCTTCATTTTTCTAGCTTGGTGACCAAACTGAGCTTTTTCCGCTAGAGTCCGATTGCGACTGGGATTTCAGAAGCAGTTAATGGGTGCTACGGATGCCATCGTTTGCTCTAGCTCCGCCATCACAGTAGTTTCATAGAATCACTTTTATTCGCACAAAGTGTTCCGCAGCCGGAGTATGGAGCTCCTTATTGATTTGCACTGTATACTTACCATACACTAGATGAGATAAAATAGCCAAGAAAAGCGAAACACCACTTAAAAACTGATAAAAATGCTAAACTTTCAGTTTGTTTACATTTCTGAAGGCTTTTGTCAAAGCGGCAAGTTCTTAAGATCATTCAGTCTGAACCGCCAGTTCTATAGAACCTATTTGTGTTTGAGTAGCGCTCAAATGCATGCATTAAGAATAAGTAGGTGTTTGCTAGTCTCTGCACAGTATTCATAAAGAACAGCAACTCTAGAACATGTTGCTTTTACACAAACTGATCTTAAACAATCTGAATCAAAACCTGTAGGACTTATCTTGACGGCATCCATATTTTTCATCACGATGATCAATTCGTGCTTGAAACACCAACACCAATGTTGGTGTTTGGATTATGATTTGAATGCAAGTTGGATTTAAATTGTTATTTTTAATATGCCCAAAACCTCAAAATGACGCGGCGCTTCGCTTCATTCAGAAGTATTTTATTGCATTATTCCGGTAAACTTTTTTGGCATGGATTTTTCGGTCATAACAAAAGAGTTTTCCTCCGTGAAAATTGAAAATTTAATATTTTTTAAAGTCGATGACCGACATACTTGTTGTTTTTTCATTATTATTAAATTGCAATTTACTGCCAATAAATGTGATGATTGATAGTTTCGGATTTATTTAAACTCTTTGGTTTTAATCATGCTTTTAAGGCGTTTTCCGAACTTGAAAACGGCTGGTTGGTCTTCTTTCAACCAACACAACAGACCTTATCCATGCTGTGTAGTATACTACAAGAATATGCCATAAAACCAAGTAGAATACATAACGTTTTAAGGATTGGTTTTAACAACCTCCTGTAGGGTGGGCCCTTTCGGGTTTAAAAGAGTTTTATCACGGGTTTATTAGAGCTGTTAAGATAACTAAGCTTTAAAATAAGTTTTAACGGTTTGATTGTAAAAACAGCTTGTAGGCTATGAAAAAACTAAAAATGTTACTTGGGTAACGAATTTCAAGAGTCCTTCTATTTAGAATTCATTCACTACGAAAGGGTTTTCGACTGTCAGTACTATGGAAATCTGTGGAGCGCCCTGAAACGCAAGAGATTTCTGAATAAAATTGTTAACCTCATGAAACGCAGTACGAAGCTTTCACATGCAGCATCCTGCATAACATAGCTTTGTCCGACCCTATGTGGATAGTCGCTGGTATAAGATAAAGATGTATCATATCACCGCTACTGGTTTCTGGTCGCAATAAACGAGATCATTGTAACACGCCAGCCTGCGAGTTTGTCGGGATTAAAGTAAGGTGGCTTATGCGCCACTCCTTTCGGAGACCACCTACCAGTTTATGGATTGCCCGACCGTTGAGACCCCCAGGGAATGGGTCTAATTACTCCCGATCAAAGATACAAACGAGTCGGCTGACGTCAGATTTCGGGAGACAATTCAAGGAAAAAGGAAAAGGATTCTATTTCTTGAAACGAGGAAACGAGGCGGTAGTAATATAGTAAGTTCGCTAAGTTTTCATCACTGGCTGACTTAACCAACCCTCGAACCATCCAGTAGAAAATTAGGGAGTAGTCTCGGTTGTTTCGGGGAACCGCCCCAGTAAAATAAAATAATAAACAAGAGATTAATTACGGACGGAAAAACATGCTAAACCTTCATGTCACTTTATTGACGACTCTTCACTATGGTTTTATCCAAGGGCTACGCCTAAAAGTATTCCCACCTCAAAACATCAGTACGGCATAGCATAGCATAGCATAGCATAGCATAGCCGACCGTACACATCCGGGGGTGGCTGTCGATTGAGAAGTTTAATGCGCCAGAAAAGTTGCCTGGGACTTGACAAACCTTTCATTTAACGAACTCTCGACACCTGGTCAGGTCCCTACGATCAGCGGGGATGGGGAGGAAATGTTGATTAGATATCTACTCAGAATATGTCCAAGAACTTGGCCCACTTCATAGATATCTGGAGTTGGAAATTGGATAGGGTTTAATGGGGTGCTTTCCTTGGCGAAAAAGCATACGAGAAATTGTCATGGTTTAATCATTTACCTGGTTACCACTGAAAAGTAAAAATAAGCATTAAGTAAGTCTCACATACTTCGTAGGTAGTACAGCCATCGACCACAATCCTTCCCTTCGGATACCAAAACACAAAGATTGGAGACTTATCTTTGACTTCTCGACAAGACTGACGTAATCTTACAGAAAAACTTGTAGTTAGAAGACACAGAATGTTGCTAATTGACAAATTGAGGGATGAATTTTTGAAAAAAATCGCGTTCTGGTGGGATTCGAACCCACGACCCCGTATTCGCTAGACCGGTGCTATAACCAACTAAGCCACAGAACAGGTGATAATTCTGCGGAATAGAAAGCCAAACTGAACCCGAGCCCTCACCATGAACATTCACTTTTTCAAGAACCATCTATCTCTCTTTCGGCTTAGATGTCAATCCACAACACAGCCTCGTTTGTGCCCAAACGAGGCTGTGTTGTGGATTGACATCTAAGCCGAAAGAGAGATAGATGGTTCTTGAAAAAGTGAATGTTCATGGTGAGGGCTCGGGTTCAGTTTGGCTTTCTATTCCGCAGAATTATCACCTGTTCTGTGGCTTAGTTGGTTAAAGCACCGGTCTAGCGAATACGGGGTCGTGGGTTCGAATCCCACCAGAACGCGATTTTTTTCAAAAATTCATCCCTCAATTTGTCAATTAGCAACATTCTGTGTCTTCTAACTACAAGTTTTTCTGTATGTTTATGACATACCAGCTAACCTGGTAAATGCCAGTAAAGGGCAACATATATCAGTGTACCCTACCTTTGCGTCATCGGCGCAGTTGGTCGTGGAGCGTGCGACCGTGCCGAGCTCTCGACGCATACTGAATTAGACACCAGCAAACAGAGACTGCTTGGTGGCTAGGTATGCGGAGTGCGAGAGTAAGTCTCGGCTTCAAATAAAAATAATACGCTCTCACTTGTAGTTGTTGGGCACAAACGAGGCTGTGTTGTGGATTGACATCTAAGCCGAAAGAGAGATAGATGGTTCTTGAAAAAGTGAATGTTCATGGTGAGGGCTCGGGTTCAGTTTGGCTTTCTATTCCGCAGAATTATCACCTGTTCTGTGGCTTAGTTGGTTAAAGCACCGGTCTAGCGAATACGGGGTCGTGGGTTCGAATCCCACCAGAACGCGATTTTTTTCAAAAATTCATCCCTCAATTTGTCAATTAGCAACATTCTGTGTCTTCTAACTACAAGTTTTTCTGTATGTTTATGACATACCAGCTAACCTGGTAAATGCCAGTAAAGGGCAACATATATCAGTGTACCCTACCTTTGCGTCATCGGCGCAGTTGGTCGTGGAGCGTGCGACCGTGCCGAGCTCTCGACGCATACTGAATTAGACACCAGCAAACAGAGACTGCTTGGTGGCTAGGTATGCGGAGTGCGAGAGTAAGTCTCGGCTTCAAATAAAAATAATACGCTCTCACTTGTAGTTGTTGGGCACAAACGAGGCTGTGTTGTGGATTGACATCTAAGCCGAAAGAGAGATAGATGGTTCTTGAAAAAGTGAATGTTCATGGTGAGGGCTCGGGTTCAGTTTGGCTTTCTATTCCGCAGAATTATCACCTGTTCTGTGGCTTAGTTGGTTAAAGCACCGGTCTAGCGAATACGGGGTCGTGGGTTCGAATCCCACCAGAACGCGATTTTTTTCAAAAATTCATCCCTCAATTTGTCAATTAGCAACATTCTGTGTCTTCTAACTACAAGTTTTTCTGTATGTTTATGACATACCAGCTAACCTGGTAAATGCCAGTAAAGGGCAACATATATCAGTGTACCCTACCTTTGCGTCATCGGCGCAGTTGGTCGTGGAGCGTGCGACCGTGCCGAGCTCTCGACGCATACTGAATTAGACACCAGCAAACAGAGACTGCTTGGTGGCTAGGTATGCGGAGTGCGAGAGTAAGTCTCGGCTTCAAATAAAAATAATACGCTCTCACTTGTAGTTGTTGGGCACAAACGAGGCTGTGTTGTGGATTGACATCTAAGCCGAAAGAGAGATAGATGGTTCTTGAAAAAGTGAATGTTCATGGTGAGGGCTCGGGTTCAGTTTGGCTTTCTATTCCGCAGAATTATCACCTGTTCTGTGGCTTAGTTGGTTAAAGCACCGGTCTAGCGAATACGGGGTCGTGGGTTCGAATCCCACCAGAACGCGATTTTTTTCAAAAATTCATCCCTCAATTTGTCAATTAGCAACATTCTGTGTCTTCTAACTACAAGTTTTTCTGTATGTTTATGACATACCAGCTAACCTGGTAAATGCCAGTAAAGGGCAACATATATCAGTGTACCCTACCTTTGCGTCATCGGCGCAGTTGGTCGTGGAGCGTGCGACCGTGCCGAGCTCTCGACGCATACTGAATTAGACACCAGCAAACAGAGACTGCTTGGTGGCTAGGTATGCGGAGTGCGAGAGTAAGTCTCGGCTTCAAATAAAAATAATACGCTCTCACTTGTAGTTGTTGGGCACAAACGAGGCTGTGTTGTGGATTGACATCTAAGCCGAAAGAGAGATAGATGGTTCTTGAAAAAGTGAATGTTCATGGTGAGGGCTCGGGTTCAGTTTGGCTTTCTATTCCGCAGAATTATCACCTGTTCTGTGGCTTAGTTGGTTAAAGCACCGGTCTAGCGAATACGGGGTCGTGGGTTCGAATCCCACCAGAACGCGATTTTTTTCAAAAATTCATCCCTCAATTTGTCAATTAGCAACATTCTGTGTCTTCTAACTACAAGTTTTTCTGTATGTTTATGACATACCAGCTAACCTGGTAAATGCCAGTAAAGGGCAACATATATCAGTGTACCCTACCTTTGCGTCATCGGCGCAGTTGGTCGTGGAGCGTGCGACCGTGCCGAGCTCTCGACGCATACTGAATTAGACACCAGCAAACAGAGACTGCTTGGTGGCTAGGTATGCGGAGTGCGAGAGTAAGTCTCGGCTTCAAATAAAAATAATACGCTCTCACTTGTAGTTGTTGGGCACAAACGAGGCTGTGTTGTGGATTGACATCTAAGCCGAAAGAGAGATAGATGGTTCTTGAAAAAGTGAATGTTCATGGTGAGGGCTCGGGTTCAGTTTGGCTTTCTATTCCGCAGAATTATCACCTGTTCTGTGGCTTAGTTGGTTAAAGCACCGGTCTAGCAAATACGGGGTCGTGGGTTCGAATCCCACCAGAACGCGATTTTTTTCAAAAATTCATCCCTCAATTTGTCAATTAGCAACATTCTGTGTCTTCTAACTACAAGTTTTTCTGTATGTTTATGACATACCAGCTAACCTGGTAAATGCCAGTAAAGGGCAACATATATCAGTGTACTGACGTAATCCTCCAACAGTCGAGAGTTGTCCTGGCCTCGTCCTTGTGACTGCTGAGGAAGATGAAAGGATGGTTAGTTAGACACCTAAAGAAAGCTGTAGAAAGTTCTACGACTTCTCAGGCCTAGGCGTCAAGAGGATATGGGTGTTGTTCTAGGTGTTGTTAGTGGAAGGGTACTTCAAAGGATGCGGTTGGTCAACGTAAAGGTGCACCATTATTAGACTGCTCCGAAATAGTTATCTGCCCAATATGTCCTGGCTGCCTCATCATCTGCATTACTTGATTTTTCGGTTGAGAATCTGAAATATTACATAATATTAACATTGACGTCGAATAAGCTACATATTAGTGATACGCTCGCCACAGTTATATATTTTTACAATCTAATTTGTATCATACAATAAATTTACCTGAATCCTGCTGAAATAAAATATTTATTAGCAGCATAATTGAAACAAAAATATTAGGTACATAAACATCAAAAAAGTGCATCAAACTTTGATCTTGGAATATTTGTAAACTACTGCCTGATTATTTTAGGCAGGAAAATTTCAAGATCAAAATTTGATTTGGTAGATCTTACGCCGCAACGCACCATTCTGAGGTGATCTACCCACGTTACGGGAAACCTTCCAAAACCAAAAAAACAATAATCCACAAAATACCAAGCAAGTCATAGAAAGAAAAAGAGCCCGATTGTTTATTTTGTCAATTATAACAAACGGAAACTTCTACCCTCTGGAAAGCGAAACGGAATTAGCGATTTTTCGCGCATAGAAGCTAGCGCCACATTGGTCGATGTGGAGAGTAGGAAAACAGCCGATGCAGTTAATTCATTGACTGAGTTATAGCAGCAAGTGCCCAAAATAGGTGCTCCTGCCCAAGTTGTCCCAGACCCTACATTTAATTACAGCGGTTTGAGATGGTTCTCAATTAAGGACATAGTTGCAGGAGTACCAAAATGGCAGCGAAAATGGCATCCCATTTTTCCCAACCCTTCGCTTCTCTCCACTTCTTCCCGTTACCAACATTCTCTCATTGATTCAGAGAGCGATCGAATAAATGGTCATTAATAAGCAACAAACCTGATCGAAGAGCAACGATGTTGCTACTGCATGCGGCGCATACTTCATTTTTCACAATTCACTTATTGTTGGGCCCAAATTCATCATAATTTCACTAATTCGTGCGCTAGAAAATGTGTCTTCAATACTATATTTTCTTCCTGCGATGTGTTGTTGATGTTCACATTTTCCTTCGCCAATTCTTTTAATCACTGTTTTCAGTTTTTCCACTCCCCGTAGCATCACGATAAGCTGAACACTCACTATTAACACTTATAATTGTCACACGCGTCAGTTTTCACTACGAAATTGAACTGATTTTACCAGATTCGTGCTAATAAAGAAGCAATAAATCACAAATCTACTACGACGGTAATGTTTACGACTCACTCACTAGTTGGAAGTGTTGGCAACATATATAAATCTGCTCAACACTGACTAGTGCCGTCTACGTTCGTTTTACCGCAACTTCCACAGTTTTCGAACTATATATTTGTATAACAATATTGAGTTCAATTGTTAACATTTGACATAAACATTTCTTTGGCGTGGAAAATATAATCAAATTCAATTGAACAACAAAATTGAAAATGTGGTTTTACATATTGTATTTTCTTGTTCTAAGACAAACGCTCATGGTTGGCAACTGTTTCGTGCTGAGTGAGCTGAGGGAAGAGAGGAGAGGACTGTCAAAAGCGTAAACACTACCACGCACAATGTGATAAATGGTAGAGATGACGGACAAAAGTGAAACCACAATTGAAGTAAAATTAGTTAATAAATGCAGCCACCTCCAACTATTTTCGATGAACTTTTGGTGTTCATGATGTTTATGCAGCCTATTTGAAATGATGAAAGTTATGATTTTGAATTCTTTTAAGATTCAGTTTAAGATAAATTATTTGTTTGTTTGGCCACGTTACTATACACTGTGCTCCATCTGTGGGGTAGTTTGAGGGGGTGATTTGGAGGGTGGTTCGAGTGGGTGGCGATATAGTTTTCATGTATTCTAGCAACCTTCAATGCCTGTTCCTGCGCGGAATGGTTTTTTATCTGTATTAACGAGATTTTTAGCCCTAGGCTAGTTCATCTCGGGACCCACGCTTTACTTCCCTTCCGAAGGAAGAACTCACATTTTGCGAGTTTGTCGGGAGTGGGATTCGATCCCAGGTCCTCGGCGTGATGGTCAAGAGTTCTAACCATCACACCAGGTCCGCTCCCTATTTTTAATTCTTATTTTAGTGATTGCAATTGAAAAAAGTACTGAAAATAATGCGGTTTGCCTAAAACAAGGGTGGCGCAACTTGCCCCCTATGGGCGTTATGGCCGCAGTTCCCCTAAGTGCAACGAGTGAAAAGTTATTTTAGATTGAAGACAAGAGGAGGAAAAAAATCTTGCACAAACACGTTGAAAATTTAGCGTGGTCAGGTCCGACAGTCGCGAAAAATGTTAATATCGTCAAAACTATTATGTGTTATGTGCACAGATGCACGCAAAAAAATCCGTTCCGATATACGTGAACTCCCAATCACGGCAACGAGAACAAACGGGAACTATGCATAGCAACGATAACAACAATAAGAAATGTACACCGTGAACTAGATGTCACGGTATCGAGAACGCCCATATTGACAGCTGGAACTAGTTCCAGTTTACGGTGTATATTTGCTTGTTCTCATATTCGCGATTGTTTGTTCACGTTTATCAGAACGGTTTTCTGAGCGTGTGTTGTTAACCATGGCATAAGGAAGTGTCCTCGGAAGAAAGAAGTTCATTGATAAATCTGCTTTGAATTTAAAGATTTGGCAAGAAGTTCGAACTCTGGGCATGGTTTTTTCGCAACAAGATGATGCAAGGATGACAGCCTCAAGAATCGCGTGCTGTTTTTCAAAAACGCACACAAGGGATATGCAGAGGTTTTACCTATTTTGATGAGCTGCCATGACAGTCGGAGACGTTCAGTGGTATCGTCACAGATGGGTAGTGTTTATCAACGAAAAAACACTCCAATTTCGCGTTTTCTCAATTCAATGATTTGCCCCTCATTTCGCAATAAAAAAAAAGTTTGTCAATTTTTCTTTGGAGTCCTAGTCAGACTAGTCAAGGCACTCAGGACACTGCATAGATGACCTGATTGTTGAACAAACGTGCGGAAGAGGTTGTTGCTAAAATTTACCACCGTTGTGCAGATTTTTAGAGAGGTCAACACTGAAAAAGTGAGAAAATGTGTGAAAAATAAAAATAAATAATTTCAATGATATATTTCCATGAAAGTGCAATAAATAACCTTTGTTTTGAGGGCTTCACCTTTTATGTTTGTTATTCCATCCCTAAGATATACGTGGTTTTGTCATTCCGGATTCTAAATGAACATAGCTTTAGAGGCACAACTCAAAATTTGGCATTTTTAAGATTTTGATGGCAAATGATAAAAAACTATGTAAACTTTCATCCCACAAAGACCCGTTCCGAAATAATATTTATTATTATTTTATTTATTCCATCTGACTTTTGTCTTAATGAATGTATACTAAACTAATTGACATTTACAGGACGTGCTGAAACAATAATTTTCCGTCTGAATTCTACTGAAGAATTCCCAAAATCAAAGAGATTGGCCACGTCATTAATAGTAGCTTACGCAACAAGGTGCAGAATGACGATTTTTACAGCACGAGTCGTACATTTATCCAACGAGGCTTGCCGAGTTGGATAATTACGAAGAGTGCTGTAAAATCGAGTTCTGCACTGAGTTGCGTACAACGTTTTTTGCAATTTCATAAATTAGCCTTGAGGATAGTTTTTAACAAAACTTTTTCATCAAACTGCACACTGATGTTCATAGCCATGTTTAAGAAAATAAGAACATAACCGGTTATACTGTACAGTTGTCATAATTTTTCAAAACTGCGTCCAGAAAGCATCAAGAAGTTGACCAAAACTGAAAACAGTGCTGTAATGGTTCATTACGCAACGCAAATCAGTGCTGTAATGAACCATTACAGCACTGTTAATTTGGTGTGGGAAAGTAGGCCTTTTTCTGTCAGATTTGCGTGAGGTAAAACAGCCTATTACGATGAGAAATTGCAAAAAAGCTCTTACCATAGCGGAAAGATGTTCATAGAAGTCAAACTGTGAACGGTGAAATGGTATCGCAAGTATCCGGTCAAGAGTCCAACGTTGCATCCTAGTAGGAGCGTTTAACAGCAGCTGTGCAAGGAGGGTTGGGCAGTCTATTTCACAATTGAGGATTTTTGGCACAGTCACTGCTTGTTGGATGGGCTGACGACGCCCTAGAGTTTCAATGCCTACCAAACCGCAGCGGTCAACATATGGCGGGAGATGGGCACGGTCCCTCCAAGGTAGCAATCGTAGGGCGTAACGTACAAAGCGTTTCTGAATCCGTTCGAACCTATCGATCCGAGTAGCTTGGTATGGACTCCAGACAACTGAGGACGATTCCATTATTGAACGAACCAGTGAGTTGTACAGCGTTTTGAGGCAATGAATGTCGGTGAAGTCTTTGGCAGTACGCATGATGAATCCTAGCTGTCGATGATCTCAGCACAGTGTTCGTTGAAAGTTAGTTTGGTATCAAGCAGTATTCCCAAGTCTTTCACTTGCTTAACGCGCTGAACAGTGGTCCACTACACGAATTTATTCTGGCCTGCTTACTCTCACAGAAAATTTGACGTTTGAGAGGTGCCGATACCGCTCAAACGTCAAATTTTCGGTGAGAGTAAGCAGGCCAACAGTAATTCGTGCAGTGGACCATTGTATCGCCGATTTTATAGTCCATGTGTATAGGATTTTCAGAACGGTGAAATGTTATAACTTGAAATTTACTAATGCTGAGCATCATGCGATTTTCTCCACACCATTTGACAAATATATCCAGCAATAACTGCAGTCGCTCGCTATCCGCCGGACTTTCAATGACAACGTATTCGTTGCGAAACGCGATATTTTGGCATTTTCATCAATTTTTCGCAATAAAGGCACAACTCAAAATCAGTCAACTTTTTCTATAGTCGTTGAAAAAAAGAAATTGAAAATTCGTGAAACAGATAGTCTTTCAGTGCCTTTCCATAATAAATACAACAATCAAAATACGTTTACTTTTGTCAAATGGTGTGAGAAATAAGTGAACTTGCAGGAGGTGCTTCAAAATTGCCTATTTTTAAACGCTCATTCTGAAAACTCACATATTTTGAGTTGTGCCCCTATTGCAGGAAACCGACGAAATGGCATGCTTGGCCCTACCCGAGCAGAAAGGAATAACAACTGAATAACATATCATGGTATTAATTCAAAATAACATTATATCTTGATATGTCCTTCATTAGGCTGTAATAAGAGGCAAAATAACAAAAACAAATACCGTAAACCGGGGTCAAATTGATCAGCGGGGTGAAATTGATCACTCAGGTACTACATTGTAATTTCACACTAGGAACTCTTAAGCGTCGTAATGATCTTAAACTTTTTACGTCATCTGATTCATAGATGTCTAGAGATGAGTGTAAACTTTTTATTTTTAAGAAAAAAGTTAGTTTTGCCTTATTTTTCCAAGGAATTTACAATGTATTTTTCATTTAGCTGAAATCATTGCTAAACAATCAATTGCTAAGAGGGCTTCCCGTAAATTCTCTGTTTTAACATTTTTGTGGAGCCTTGGTTCGGATGTTATGCAGCTAATCAGAACATGAAATAGTTATAAAAATTTAGTATAAGGAACACCTAGAATATAACTAGTCTTGTTATTTCGATAATGAATGCATACCCAAAATTTCAAGTCCAGTTTTTGTTATTCAAAAGGTATTGAATAACAAAGTAATAACATTTCTTGCTATTAAATTGAACATTTTTAGTTAGCTATAAGATGTAATAGCAGAACTTGTTCTTCGGTCATTTTCACTGCTAAAGAAACAAATACCGCATCCATACCAAACTCTGCTCAAATACCTCCAATTGCTATTATGATGTTCTCATAAAGTTTCGTATAATAACAGCAATTACATTTTTTGGTATTAGAGCAGTGGTTACTCTTTACATGGTATTTGGAAGGTATTCCCCTCTGCTCGGGTATGTACCCCTTGAGGAGCTCAGCATTCATGAGTGAGTAAGTGAGATTATAATGCGCTATATATAACATACCGTGATAACAATACCATTCCATATTACATACTATAGTGCATAGTTGTCAAATGGTAACAATAAAATATGTAAAAAAAATCTATGCTTTTGTACCAGTCCTTAAGTGGTTAGAAAAGAATCTTCCAACTATCATCAAACGGAAAAGTCAATTCCGAAATAAAAGGAAACATTTATGTCACAGAGAAGCAACTTTCTTTAGCACTACAGCGGCGAGATAGGCAAGCAATCAAGCCCCGTCAACAATGACAAAAACTAACATCAAAAGCTAAGATCCAGCCTTTCCAAGCTAGGCGCCGCATAACCAATCTGCATGGTGTTATTTTCAGTCGTTATGAACAAACACAAAACCATATAAAGCTTGATAGCCTACCGCATTTCATATGCGGCCAAGACCAGAAGCGAGACACACCACATGACAGAAAAGATGACTGCAGACTGGGTGGGCAAAGAAAATTTCCAAGCAGCCGGGCAGCCCGAGCAGAGGAGCAGAAAAAGGAACGGATTTGAAGCACAATATGCAAAATCTCCTATTGCAGCATACGCCTCAAGTGTGAGGGTTCTCATCTCTATGGATATGAAGATATACGTTGGGTCGAATGATTTTTTTCTTCTTCTGCAGGGGAGACGGGGAAAGCAAAACCTTTTCCATTTATAATAATTTATATCTGCAAATATGAATGCGAAATGAGGGGTGTTTTTAAATGTGTCGCCATTTTTCTTTTGTCTCGGACCGTATTGTTCTAAAGAGCAAAGAGAGTGCATGTGTTCGGTGGCCACCAGCTCCTTACACATAAAGTACGTCCCAGTGAGTATAAGTAAATATGTACTCAACCAGCACTGTCGAACGAACCGTAGAAGGTGGCACAAGTGGGATTGTCCAAGAGACAGACTGAGCCATTCCGACGCGATATGGAAATGTCTTTTACATTTCACCCGTACCTGCTAGGGCCCGTGCCACCGCTTCCCTCGTATATCTAATAGGTCTCGTTGTAGAAAGCATCTGGGCAGCGGGCCAAACCCAATAGATCTGAAGTTCCTTCTAAGCGAATCCATTTGGTGCGGTGGTTGATTCCACACATTGCCTTTTGTACACACAGCTCCTTCTGATCCAACTGTCCAACAGTAGCCGGAGGAGGAGGAGCAGGCAGGAACGCTTTCATATCAGATTGGATTGTGACATGCATAAATGGAAATGATACCGAGTGGCATAATAATTCATGAGGTCAAGATGGGACACTGATTGCCTGGGCACAAATAGAAGAAGCACAAAAAAGCTGTTTGTATTCAGATTTCCCTGCCTCTCATTGGCGTTTGCCCGCCAGCTCTTCGGTCCACATAGTCAGTCGACTATGGGCCACAACATGCGTTCATGAAAGTCATCATTTGAATATGTATAAATGAAGTCAGTAGAATAAGCGTCAAACTTATAACATTTTAATTTTTTGCCAAACTCTATTTTATGAGTTTTGGTTTTTCCAAATCAGAAGATTAAATCGGCAGATCATCAAATTCTCAGAATTCCGATATCTGGATCAGATATCAGATCATGGTTGCTCCAGAGGCACGTTCTCCTCCTTTCGGGACATTTGTATCTGTTCCATAATCGACTTAAGAAAAAGGAAGAGATCAGGGAATGTGGATGGATATCTGGAGCTGAAAGAAGTTAATCCATCCTCCAGCTGGAAAGCAACCTAGTAAGGTAGTAAGGAATTGCAGCTAGCATCGGGTGATCTCATCAAGAAGGCCCCAGTTAGTTTAACCTCCTGTCTGCACCGAGCTAGTGGTTACTGAAGAAGACTCCGTCTACCAATCTACCTTGGTTCAGGATCATCTATGTTACCTGCACTGTAACTTGTCAGCTGTGGCTCTTCTAAAGGCCGGGTACCACGGGTCTTCCGTTAGGTTCTGGCTGTGTGCGGATTTCCCGAAACAAATTTGGCACTTGTAAGTGTTCGTGCAGTCTTGTGCCTTTTGGTCTTCACTTCCACAACTCCTACAAAGTTTGCTCCTGTCACGGCCTCTGCAGTCTCATGACTTGTGTCCTGGTTCCAGACATTTAAAGCAGGCCTCCGGTAGCTCATGTATAGGTCACTGACCATATCCCAGACTTCTTGATCCGTGCTACCATGTCAATCTTGGAGCCGCTGTCTGACGATATTTGGCTGCCAAGATATTAAAATTTTTAATTTGGTCTTGTTGATGTTGACGGTTAGACCCGCCACAGAGGAGCGTTCTGCCAAATCCTTGAGATTGCTTTGCATGTGTCCCCGAATTCCATTACCCCGAATGACATTACCCCGAATGATTGATTACCCCGAATTCCATTACCACGAATGACTCATTTCATCGAATACATTTTTTTCAAGTTAATAAATATTTTGTTTACCTAAACGAAGAAAAAGTCATGCCGTTCGTTCAGGAATGAACTCATTGTTGATAAATTTTTATTCTAAATTTTATGGAATTTTATGGAACTTAATGTTTTAAAGTGGAAAATAAGCGCCATTTTTACTATGAGTATATTAGCTCCAGAGACCCTTCGTGAAAGATTTCAACAAGTAAAGTAGGAACAGCCAATAGCAAAAGTAATGAAAAACAGCTCTGATGATATATTGGCATATAACTGTATAACTTGAAAGAACAGCCTATGATTACCAGAAGGAAAAATCTCTGATAAAATATTATCAGTTGTGGCCTGTTGTAACGCCAGCAAATTCCTTAAAAGAGGCCTATGTTTGAATGAAGAGCCTATGTTCGAAAGAAGCATATATATACAGGGGATGGCCAAAATGTTTGGGATAGGCAACTTTTTTTCTCACACAAAAAAAAATCAACATGCTGTAACTTTTCATAGAGTGCATAAAAAATCTCAAATTTTGACTGTTTGTCAACCTATTATGTGTGCATCATTGGTACGAATTTGGGCTCGATTGATCAATTTTTCGCGAAGTTAGAACCGTTCGCGTAAAACACTATTTTTCAGACAACTATTTTTTGAACTATCATATCTCGGAAACCAGTGAACCGAATTGAATGATTTTTTTAACGTTTATCAACAATATATTGATACGTAATACGACGTTATAAAATGTAATATTTTCTCACGGCGAATTAAGTTATATCGGGTTGAAATTTTTACCCATATAGAGGAAAATAAGTAAAATTTACAATACCACACAAAAATTATTAAATATGTGCTTCCTTCAATCTAAAAAGGCTCTAATATATCTGATTAGAGATAATTTGAGAACAGAAGTGGAAAATCTTTGGATACCAACACTAAAATTTATTGACATTGACGTAAAAAAATTACATTTTTTCGAGAAAAGTCCAAAAAGTGTCAATTCATGATAACTTTTTTCAACGTTTAAAAAGTATCTATGTTTTAATAGTTTGTGAAGCATTTACATATTGTTAGTGTACGTTCAAAATTTCATTCAATTCGGTTTACTGAGAAAAGTCCAAAAAGTGTCAATTCATGATAACTTTTTTCAACGTTTAAAAAGTATCTATGTTTAAATAGTTTGTGAAGCATTTACATATTGTTAGTGTACGTTCAAAATTTCATTCAATTCGGTTTACTGGTTTCCGAGATATGACAGCTCAAAAATGCGTTGTCTAAAAAAAGGCGTTTTACCCGAACGGTTCTAACTTTGCGAAATATTAATCAATCGAACCCAAATTCGTACCAATGATGCACATATAATAGGTTGACAAACAGTCAAAATTTGAGATTTTTTGATGCGCTCTATGAAAAGTTATAGCATGTTGAACTTTTTTGTGAAAGAAAAAAAAAGTTGCCTATCCCAAACATTTTGGCCATCCCCTGTATCTGATGATCACATTACATTAAGAATGCCTAAATGTCCTCAGTAGTGAGACCAGAAAGAATAACAAATGCTCAAAGCAGGAAAATCTTTGTTAAAAATGTGGTTCACCACTTGGTGCACCGTAAATGACCCAGAGCGAGTTTCTGGATAGACTTGTGGTCAACCCATTCGGGGTAATGGATCATTCGGGGTAATGGATCATTCGGGGATATGGGTCATTCGGGATAATGTCATTTGGGGTAATGGAATTCGGTGAAATAGAATTCGGGGTAATGTCCTAAATTCTCCTCACTGGAGTCCGTCGCCATCATGTACTTTGTTTTCCACACCCTAATGACTAATTCGATTCGCCTGACTTCACTCATGCTGTACGGTTCCACCATCATCTCAAATTTGCGAGCTATAATATCGATATCATCAGCGAAATCAATATTTTGCTTGGTATCATGTAGGCAGCATTCAGTAGCGTGATCGCCCAAGTAACAATTCCATCGCTGATTGGTTTTGTTTGATTTTTATTAATGTTTTATTACAGCAATAATTAAAACTCACAGTTTTATGACTGCTTTTATGAAATCCATTAATAAAATGTTTTATAGTATACTTGAAGATATCCATAAAGACAGATTTTAAGAGTATACAAAACTTTCCGATATGTAAACCTTCTGGCAATCATTATTACCGCAATAAAACTGTTAAAACTCTCAACAGATGGCGATCCGTTCGATTAGTAACGACATCTGTTGGTGGAAAAGCAGAAACTACGACACTGCTAGGTTTATTGCGGTCATCATAAAAGTAAACTTGCTTTCGTTTTATTTTCGCTGATTATGGTCGTCGCCATATTGAAGAATTAGCTTACGTGAATGAAAAATAGTTTATTTTGCTTAAATTAGCAATGAATTGGTAGTTTGCAACCATTTTCATAACATGCTGACAAAACTCTCTGTTGAGTTTTCTTGTGATTCGGGATAGTTTTACTAAATTCATAAATTGATTAATTTCATTCCAAGATGATAATATTCACTATTTTCGAAGCGCATTAATTTTTATGATTCTGCAACCCCAATATTCACGGTAAATTCGAATGCGTATAAGCCTACCAGCACAATAACTACTAAAATACTACTTTGAAATAATCGCTTTCTACTTACGAATGATGTATCCTCCTGAACTTTACGTGCCATCGAAGAAGCTTCTCTGCATCTTGAGCTGTCATAGTTTTTGTTGAAAAAAAAACAACAACAATCGAGAATGGGAAATATTTCAACTAAGTTTTAAAACGGGTTTATTGCTACTCTTAATGCGGTTTGCAAAACCTCTCCGAGAGTGGTCCACTTAGCCGGAAGATACTCTTAAAGAGGTTATCAAGAGGTTTTGATGTACGATTCAGTTTTATTGCAAGTTTTATAAAATTGGTCATGAAGATCTCTTGTAGAGCCGAACAAAACTTAAAATGTTACTTGGGCGTGCAATTGTTCCCGCAATCTAACTTGTCGCCATTTTTATAGATGTGACACACGATACCTTCCTTCCATTCCTCCGGTAATACGTCCTCTTCCCAAGTCTTGGTAATGACCCCGTGTACTGCTCTCACCAGTGCTTTTCCATCGTATCTTAGAAACTCACATGGTAGGTGATCTGCTCCAGCGGCTTTGTTATTTTCAACCGACCAACCTCTTCCTCAATCTCTTGGAGGTTAGCGGCTGGAAGTCTGTCTCGCCGGAGGGCCATCGTGCCAGTTCTGTTTTGCGTCCCAACCAACACTGAGACGACCACGTTGATGGAGCTACCACCTTGGATCTAGCTGGGCGTGGAGCATTTCTTACTCAGCCACTGGATGCCAGAACAGACGCTGTTTAAGTCGCACCTCCTTGGTGAACAGACGCTCGGGACGTACCTCCTCAATCTAGCTGAAGTCAAAAGGACAACAGTGCCCAGGCTGCACTACCAACTAAGCAAACAACTCTTAGCTGGCGGTCTTTGTCATCGCTTGACCCGTGGAAGCATGAGGTAGGAACCTGTGAGGACCAGAGCTACACGGAAAACTCGATGTACACAGTGCAACGAGTAACTTTCGCACAGCGATCTAAAAGACAAAGATTTTTCACGCAAATTTGTGTAACACTGGATCAACACAAAAATTTTGTGTTGATCCAGTCGTACACAAAAATGAAAGAAATATTCTTTGTCTTTTCGAAAATTACTCGTGCGCGGTGTACTTTCAGTTGTAAGTTGGACGCTCTCCTTATATGTAGACTCACCACCGTTTTGACTCGATGTAGTATGACAATAGGCAGTAACTACAGAAATATTCGAAAAAAATATTGAAAACATGAAACAAAATATTATAAAATTGATGTAGTTCAGTTACAGATACTGTTACTAGCACAACTTTAACTAGCATATATTTTAGCACCCTACCCACTGTGGCACGATTTTCACCGGACGGCTATATGGGGCTGGTTCGTCAAGAGTTCTAGTGTCTAGATCTGAATAAATATTCGCATATCTCTGTCTCTCGGCGTTAGCCTGGCGTCATTCGCCAAGAATCCAGGCGAGAAGAAAGGCAAAGCACATAAATATTAGCATAAAGTTGAATAAGTAACTTCACATGAAAAAATATGAAGATAACTGCAAACATTATATAATTTGAATGTGTGATATACCGACAATTAGAAGCAGGTCCCCTGCTCGAATGATGGGCACGACACGTAATCCAAAAGGCTTGAATGTTGATAATTTTTGCAACGAAACCCTTATGGCCACACACAGGAAAAGTGCCAAGCAAGACAAAAATCTCGGCACCAACAAACAAAAACCCAACCGGCTGACTGGCTTGGCTTTCGCAGTGCCTTTCCAGTGAGAAGGAGTGTTGACTACGGGTGTCGTCTGATGGTGGTGTTTTCCTTTTGGCTGCTGTTTTCGCCATCACAAGAGCAACAACATTTGCAGACCCCTTCTTGCCTCGACATATGCAGGAGTAGGCAACACCCACGGAAAGAATCGTCCTAGCTAGACAAACAGCATGCTGAATTGGACAGTTCATTGCGACGTTTTGCAAGGTTTGCAACTGCAGATGCATATGTGTATAAGTATTCTCGTACATATTTCTACACGCTAACCCTCAGTTACCCAGATTGGTGTCAAAGCGACCCAGACTGAGCAAAACTGCAGTTACTCTAAACTGAGTAAAGGCACCTTTACTCAAATCTGGGTTACCGATGTTGGTGGCAAAATCTGGGTAAACGATACCCAGCTCCTCCGGGGCCTTGATTTTGTTAATTTATTTTCAATTTAGATTTTAAATAAAAAGCTCTTAATTTCCATGTGCTGTTCACTTACCTGATGCTGGAAAACAGTTCCCCGGAATAATTCCACTGTTTTCCCGTCATTTATCGGCATATTTTTCGCGAAAACATTCATAGTTTTCAGCGTTCTCCTGACCGCTGCCATATTCTCAAGCTGAAAAGTGACAAAGTGCCGATTACCCAGATCTTTACCCAAATTCAACGAATCTGGGTTTTCGGGTTACCCGGATTATGACAACTGCTAACAACATGAAAATCCGGGTCGAATCGACCCAGTCGATGGGTAGTTTCAGGTTAGCGTGTATAGTACAGTGAAACGTGGAATAAGCTTCATAATGACATTCAAATAGTGCAACCACCTCAAGCAGACTGGGCGCGTCAATGGGAGCCCGCCAATGGCAAATGGCAGAAAGGGTTGAATGGAAGCTCAGGTGAGCTGAATGGAATAACATTCGCTCGTGAAACTTTATCACGCTGTAGTATATAAAACAAACTCTAATGGCGGTGATGATGCCTTTCTCGTGTACTGAAAAATACATTTTAACAATCAAGTGACACATCAATGAATATCGTGCCTTTATGCATTTGTTAGTTCAACGTCAAAACATAATCAACAATAATACGCAACAATACTAAGTTGCGGCTACCGCTCTCCATCCTCGATCACACCCAATGCACGCCAGATCACTGTGCTCTCTGCGCTTCACGCCTTCTTGTACCACCCGGATCAGTAGCGAACACCAACTACGGCATTCTTGCAACATACCCTGCCCACCGTATCCTTCCGACTTTGGCTACTTTCTGGATGCTGGGATCACCGTAGCACAGACAAACAGACGTAACACTCTTCAAAATAGCATGGCACATGTATTCAACGATGAATTTAAATTTCATTTGTTTTTCGCGATCATTCCGTCAGAGGCACTAGTGTTGTATCACTTTGACGTTTGGTAGTGTACACCTTGTCTGAATGATGCAAACGAAAATTACAGGCGATTTGTGTAGTAGTGTGCGTGTTAGGCAAACGTCAATCCACAATCCATTATGGCCGACAGTATCTCGTGCAGTTGTACCAACAGATGGCAGCTTTTTTATGAAAAATAAATCGGGCAGTAGTTTTATTTTTCTCTAAGATTTACGTCTGTTCGTCTGTGACCGTAGAGTGCAGCGAGATCATGGTTCGTCCTTCTTGAAAAAAAAAATCAATGAAGAAAATTATGGTTAAAACCTCGACTTCTCCTTGCATACAAAGGAAAATAATCTCACCCCAGGCTATCTCGTTGAATGACTGCATCCACACCTTGATGCCTTCGATTTCCTGCACCGAAAACAGTAGAGCGCACCAAGACAACCAGGAGTCACATAAGGATGCACGCAGTAAATCGTATAAATTACCATTTTAAGTTACTATCGCGTACATATAAGGTAGAAGGACAATTTTCATCGCATATTGTGTTATGTTTTGAACTTATTGCGATGCATCTTTTAAAGCCGTATAAGACTACAAACCATGCCGGGGTCCGTGGCACACATTCACTTTATAAGTGGATGGCTATGGGTTCGATCCCAGCCCCGGCACTTGCAATTTTTCATCAGTTGCTCTTCTCCCCCGAGACTGGCTGGCACCTGACTCTCTTCTGAGCATATGCTCTAACGGACCCGGATACTTGGATATCGGCTAACCAACTAACTAACTAACTGACTAACTAACTAACGGCAACTCATAATAATGGACCCTCATTCGAACTGGAAAAGAAACAACAGCCACACATCAACATCCTCGTGCTCATCATTCTACCATGGACAGGGTAGAAATTCGATATAGTAGAATTAGAATAGAAAACATTCAGGTGCTGTGCAAAGTGTAACTACAGCTGTCAATTGGAATCACTCACGCAGTACCCTAGTGGACAAAAGAGCTGTAAATTAGGGTAAGTGGTTGAAGAATAAAAAAAGGCTACAAACCAATTTTTATAATTTATGACTATATTGTAGTGAACGATATTCTGATATTTTATTGTGATGAACTTAACTTATTCGCACAAGTCTTCGGGAGAGCTCGCACGAATCCGCATAAGGGAACGTCCATAAATTACGTCACGCAAAAATCGAGCTGTTTTCAACCCCCCCCCCCCCCCTTCCCCCTATGTCACACTTTTTGTATGGGACCTCTGAAATTTTTGTATGGGTTGTCACGCTTTGATGAACCCCCCCTCCCCCCTCAAAGCGTGACGTAATTTATGGACGTTCCCTAATTGCTTAGCAATTTTATGATTACTGTTGCTGCCAGCACTGCCCACGATTTACAATGGTCGTACGTTATGACAAATGTCAAGTGGAGAAAACAGTCATTACAGTGATATATTTAGTGAAGATTCATGCAAAAGTAATTTGAGAGTTTGTAGCCTAGAAATTGAGTAAACTTTCTAATATTAGTAAATCTACTTACAGCTAACAGTTAAAATATTCACTACGTGTTAGATAAATGTGAAGTAAAGTAGTATTACAGAATTGTATCACAGTAAGTTTCATGAAGTTTATAAATATTGTTATTATAACCTTAATATCATTATCACAGATAGTGCACAGAAGATCATAAAATGTTACGGAGTAATTGAAAGCTATTCTAAATGTAGTCTAGGACCGAATAATGTAAGTAACACCAACTGAATTATTTGTAATCAAATTGTCATCTAATGAAGTACCGTAATCCGGGGTCAAATTGATCACTTTAAAACAACTTTTGCGGATAACATCAGTGCCAATCCAAATATTGCCAAGAGAGTTTCTGTAAAACCAGTACCCAGTGGATCTCCATGGAATCATGCTACAGAATTTTGTTCAACAAATTGAAACTTTAAGTTAAATAACTCCAAATATCAATAAATTGGAAAGGTTATTTTGGAAATTGATAAGTATACAATTAAGCATCGGTTGGAAAGGAAAATTTCCTTCTCCGCCTAATTTTGCTCTTCTAAAACCGAATAACGCGTTTAAAATCTTACAGCTAGTAAATTTAATATGTACTTTAAATGCAAAATTAAATTTTGAAATTTCTTCGCCTTAATGTAGGCAATTTCATTTGAAATAAGTGATTTCTATCACAATAAATGACTATTTCATCATAAAATGAACTATTTTTTAACTATTCAATTTTCTAATAAACTACATAGCTTCTCAACCAAGGCTCATAATGTTAAAACAGACAATTTACGGGAAGTCCTATTAGCAATCGATTGTTTAGTAGCAATGATTTCACTAGTTTACAGCATTTTTGAACTCGGTAAACTGATGATCATTTTTGGTGTAAAATCATGCCCTGAGTTCGAAAACGCGAAGGAAAAGAATTACAGTAGAGCGGAAATTTTTTCGACTTTCCATACAAGGCTGATGATTTGAAATCGATTTTTGTTCTGTTTTTAACCCGTTTCGGTCCTAGTTGGGAATTTAATTTCAATCACCGTGACTTCATTTTCTAACCGATTTTTACGAAATTTTGAACGAAGATCGCGCTACATCTCTAGTTGTATGGAAAAATATTAAAATGGTATTTTGGTCCTTGGGGTCTGAGTTATTGAAGCGGTTGTATGGGTCAAATCGGGTCAAAAATGGACCAACTTCCTTTTAACCCATGATTACTTGTAAAAAACACATGCAATATGATTGCAAACATGTTCAATTATCTTTTTATTATTACAGACGCATAGTTTGTGTAAATTGGAATTGTCTGGTTTTGGTTCCGGATGTTCCGGGTCGCGTTTGGGGTGCGTTCGGAGGACACTTCTCACACGTTCCCTACACATGACATTTTTTTTTCTCGCATAATTCTAAAAACAGGCTTGTCATGATTCATTCTTCATAATTTTGTATACTAAGTATGTTGAAGGAATATTCAAAGGTTTGTTTGACATATTGGCCGCCATCCCGGATGTTCCAGGAACCTGGGACCACCCGGGGAAGTGGCCATTTCCCAAACAGTTATGAAACATGGCTTGCGACATATCAATCTTCATAATTTTGCAAAACAATTATGTTAGAGGAGAATTTAGACGTTTTTGGGCATATTGGCCACAATTCTGGATGTTCCGGGAACCTGGAACCACCCGGGGAAGTGGCCATTTTTCAAACAGTTATGAAACATGGCTTGCGACATATTAATCTTCATGATATTGCAAAACAAGTATGTTAGAGGAGAATTCAGAGGTTTTTGGACATATTGGCCACAATTCCGGATGTTCCGGGTACCTGGAATCACCCGGGGAAGTGACCATTTTCCAAACAGTTATGAAACATGGCTTGCGACATATCAATCTTCATGATTTTGCAAAACAAGTATGGTAGAGGAGAAAATAGAGGTTTTTGGACATATTGGCCACCTTTCGAGATGTTCCGGGAACCTGGAACCACCGGGTGTAGTGGCCATTTTCCAAACATTTATGAAACATGGCTTGCGACATATCAATCTTCATGATTTTGCCAAACAAGTATGTTGGAGTAGAATTCAAAGGTTATTGGACATATTGGCCGCCATACCGGATGTTCCGGGAACCTGGAACTATCCGAGGAAGTGGCCATTTCATAAACAGTTATGAAACAATGCTTGTGACATATCAATCTTCATGATATTGCAAAACAAGTATGTTAGAGGAGAATTCAGAGGTTTTTGGACATATTGGCCACATTTCCGGATGTTCCGGGAACCTGAAATCACCCGGGGAAGTGGCCATTTTCCAAACAGTTATAAAACAAGGTATGCGTCATATCAATCTTCATGATTTTGCAAAACAAGTATATTAGAGGAGGATTTAGAGGTTTTTGGACATATTGGCCACAATTCCGTATGTTCCCTGAACCTGGAACCACCCGGGGAAGTGGCCATTTTCCAAACAGTTATGAAACATGGCTTGCGACATATCAATCTTCATGATTTTGTCAAACAAGTATGTTGGAGTAGAATCCAAAGGTTATTGGACATATTGGCCGCCATCTCGGATGTTCCGGGAACCTGGAACTATCCGAGGAAGTGGCCATTTCATAAACAGTTATGAAACAATGCTTGTGACATATCAATCTTCATGATATTGCAAAACAAGTATGTTAGAGGAGAATTCAGAGGTTTTTGGACATATTGGCCACAATTCCGGATGTTCCGGGAACCTGAAATCACCCATTTTCCAAACAATTATGAAACAGGGCTTGCGAGCGACATATCAATCTTCATGATTTTGCAAAACAAGTATGGTAGAGGAGGATTTAGAGGTTTTTGGACATATTGGCCACAATTCCGTATGTTCCGGGCACCTGGAACCACCTAGGGAAGTGGCCATTTTCCAAACAATTATGAAACACGGCATGCGACATATTAATCTTCATGATTTTGCAAAACAAGTATGTTAGAGGATGATTTAGAGTTTTTTGGACATATTGGCCACAATTTCGTGTGTTCCGGGAACCTGGAACCACTCGGGAAAGTGGCCATTTTCCAAACAGTCATGAAACATGGCTTGCGACATATCAATCTTCATGATTTGCCAAACAAGTATGTTAGAGTAGAATTCTAAGGTTATTGGACATATTGGCCGCCATCCCGGATGTTCCGAGAACCTGGAACTATCCGGGGAAGTTGCCATTTTCCAAACAGTTATGAAACAAGGCTTGTGACATATCAATCTTCATGATTTTGCAAAACAAGTATGTTAGAGGAGAATTCAGAGGTTTTTGGACATATTGGTCACCATCCCGGATGTTCCTGGAACCTGGAACAACCCGGGGAAGTGGTCATTTCCCAAACAGTTATGAAACAAGGCTTGCGACATATCAATCTTCATGATTTTGCAAAACAAATATGTTAGAGGAGAATTTAGACGTTTTTGGGCATATTGGCCACAATTCTGGATATTCCGAGAACCTGGGACCACCCGGGGAAGTGGCCATTTTCCAAACAGTTATGAAACATGGCTTGCGACATCTCAATGTTTATGATTTTGCCAAACAAGTTTGTTAGAGTGGAGTTCAGAGGTTTTTGGACATATTGGCCACCGTCTTGGATGTTCCGGGAATCTGGAACCACCCAGGGAAGTGGCCATGTCCCAAAACAGTTATGCAACATGGCTTGCGAAATATCAGTCTTCATGATTTTGCAAAACAAGTATGTTAGAGTAGAATTCGAAGATTTTTGGACGTATTGGCCACAATTTCGGAAGTTCGCGGAACCTGGAACCACCCGGGGAAGTGGCCATTTCCATAACAATTATGAAACATGGATTGCGACATATCAATCTTCATGATTTGGCATACAAGTATGTAAGAGTGGAGTTCAGAGGTTTTTGGACATATTGGCAACCATATCTGGATGTTCCAGGAAAATGGCCACTTCCATGGATGGCTGCAAGTTCCCAGATCATCCGGAGTATTATCCAATATGTCCACAACCATCTCAATTCTCCTCTAACCAACATATTTTGCAAAATCATGAAGATGGATATGTCGCAAGCCATGTTGCATAATTTATTGGGGCATGGTCACTTCCCCGGGTGGTCCCCGGTAACCAGAATATTCAAGATGGTTGCCAATATGTCCAAAACCCTCTGAATTCTACTCTAACATATGATTTGCAAAATCCCGAAGATTGATATGTCGCAAGCCATGTTTCATAAATGTTTGGGAAATAGCCACATTCCCGGGTGGTTCCAGGATCTCGGAACATCCGGAATGGTAGCCATATGTCCTCTGAATTCTACTCTAGCATACTTGTTTTGCAAAACCATGAAGATTGATATATCGCAAGCCATGTTTCATAATTGTTTGGAAAATGGTCACTTCCCCAGGTGGTTCCAGGTACCCGGAACATCCGAAATTGTGGCCAATATGTCCAAAAACTTATGAAGTCTCCTCTAACATACTTGTTTGGCAAAAACATGAAGATTGATGTGTCGCAAGCCATGTTTCATAACTGTTTGAAAAATGGCCACTTCCCCGGGTGGTCCCAGGTTCCCGGAACATCCGGGATGGCGGCCAATATGTCAAAAAAACCTTTGAATATTCCTTCAACATACTTAGTATACAAAATTATGAAGAATGAATCATAACAAGAATTATGCGAGAAAAAAATATCATGTGTAGGGAACGTGTGAGAAGTGTCCTCCGAACGCACCCCAAACGCGACCCGGAACATCCGCAACCAAAACCAGACAATTCCAATTTACACAAACTATGCGTCTGTAATAATAAAAAGATAATTGAACATGTTTGCAATCATATTGCATGTGTTTTTTACAAGTAATCATGGGTTAAAAGGAAGTTGGTCCATTTTTGACCCGATTTGGCCCATATAACCCCTTCAATAACTCAGACCCCAAGGACCAAAATACCATTTTAATATTTTTCCATACAACTAGAGATGTAGCGCGATCTTCGTTTAAAATTTCGTAAAAATCGGTTAGAAAATGAAGTCACAGCGATTTTTTGAAATTAAATTCCTAACTAGGACCGAAACGGGTTAAGGAAAGTCGCTCACTTCATACATCTCATTCTCCGTAATCAATGCTCCGATTGAGCTGATTTTTTACTGTAGCTCGCCTGCATATACATATATCAAACGAACATTGAGAAAGAATTTTTAAATTGTTTTTTTCTTATTGAAAAAAAGACATATATTTTTGGAAGTTTTGCTAAAATTTAAAAAGATCGTCCCTTAAACTCGCCAATATCTTGAATTTCATTAATCTAACGCAAAACCTGGATTCAGATGATCGAAAGGTATTATATTCAGCTTTCATTTTACGGAAAAAGATTTAAAATTGGTTGAACAAAACGCAAGATACTTGAATTTAAGTAAATTTCATATTTTAAAAAATTGTAAAACTCGATATTGAGCTAAAACTCAAAAACTGTTCTACTTAAAATTTTTTGAATCGCGATTTCGAAATCAGCACTAGACTGGGGTTAAAACTTTTTGGTCGTTGACAGAAGTTCACGACTTCCGTTTTATTTTGTAAACTTGTGTTTCAGCTAAATGGGAAGTACATCGCAAATTCCCAAAAAAAATAAGGGAAAACTAACTTTTTTCTAAAAAAAAAATAAAGTCTACACTCATCTCTAGACATCTACGAACCAGATGACATAAAAAGTTTAAGAACATTACGACGCTTAAAAGTTCTAGTATGGAATTACAATGTAGTACCCGAATGATCAATTTCAATTTAGTAACTGATTCAACAGATGCCATTGCGCTACAATTCTCCAGTTTGCGATGCAACACTTGCTCGTAAACCTATCAATCGAAAACATTGCTACTGCGTCGTCATGCGGTCGGGCCAAGAGCCTTAAACAACTGTTCGCCCAGTTGGGCACATCATTCATTTGTCTCAATTACGATCGGAACCAAGACAAAGAAATAATGAGCCACCGAGAGTACAGGTAGTAGCGGCAGTAACAGGAACCGACGAAGAATGTTTAATTAAAAACGTCTTTTTGTGGTTCCAAGAACCGCACTTGTATGTACCGTGTCCTTAGTTCCTGTAGGTACCCAGACCCAACTTTGCTGAGCATCCGTCCTCGCCGCCGCCGCCGCAACTTCACAGAACTGAGTTGAAGGTACAAGAGAACGAACAACCGTCGTCGTCGTCGTCATCGGTTTGGCACACACATACCCACATTGGCATCACAAATGGACATGCTTGTCGCATCGATTGCAATAAGTACGAAATAAGCCGACTTTTGACCGCAATCGTTTGTCCCTTGTCAGAAACTGTTCTTCTCCTTGCGGCTGCGGGGAAACTCTTGTGAGAGAAGGTCACCGTTTTTAACAAAGGAGAGCCTTCATGATCCTTTACAACACGTACCAGAAGCACAATCCTCAAACCGCAAGCGCTCTACGTGAATGACGACGAGTCGACGAACCTATTTATCGGTTTCGAATCAGATTGTGCTCCCACGTTTTTTGGTCATTTGTCGTCGTCGAGAATCGTTGGGATAAAAATTAGACTGTAAACTAACTTGATGCAATTATCTACTTTTCGTCCTTGGATCCTGCAATCGACCACACCGCAGTCCAGAGTAGCAGAATTATCCGCATTAAGCGTAATCAACCAACGAAAGAACAGATGTAGAAACTGGAAGAAGGATCATAACAGTTCGTTTAACGGTCTTCTGACAAATTACTTAATCAGCTTACTTGGTCAAACTTTGTCCTGGGTCCAATCAAAGAGCCCGAATCTCCAATCATTAGCGAACTGAGAAAAACTCTTGTCATTGGGTTTCAAGTTACACCAATCAAATCTCGTAAACATACCAGTATTCAATACGTATTGCTTCAAAATCACCCAAATTATATGTTTGAGAGATATCTTTGTACATATGTATGTTATGGAGAGTTCCTACTGTGATTTGTGGTGGAACCTTGCACTTTGCAAAGTCTTATTTCACAATGACCGATATCTTCTAGCTGAATAATTAGGGCGATAAATTTTAACTTTGCTCATGTATTTCTGAATACAAGTTATGGCAATAAATTTACGTTAAAGTTACTCCAACAAACATCAAACTGCCAGTGAAGGACTACAGGAGAAACTGTACACTACCCAAGTAACATTTTAAGTTTTGTTCGGCTCTACAAGAGATCTTCATGACCAATTTTATAAAACTTGCAATAAAACTGAATCGTACATCAAAACCTCTTGATAACCTCTTTAAGAGTATCTTCCGGCTAAGTGGACCACTCTCGGAGAGGTTTTGCAAACCGCATTAAGAGTAGCAATAAACCCGTTTTAAAACTTAGTTGAAATATTTCCCATTCTCGATTGTTGTTGTTTTTTTTTTCAACAAAAACTATGACAGCTCAAGATGCAGAGAAGCTTCTTCGATGGCACGTAAAGTTCAGGAGGATACATCATTCGTAAGTAGAAAGCGATTATTTCAAAGTAGTATTTTAGTAGTTATTGTGCTGGTAGGCTTATACGCATTCGAATTTACCGTGAATATTGGGGTTGCAGAATCATAAAAATTAATGCGCTTCGAAAATAGTGAATATTATCATCTTGGAATGAAATTAATCAATTTATGAATTTAGTAAAACTATCCCGAATCACAAGAAAACTCAACAGAGAGAGTTTATGTATGTCAGCATGTTATGAAAATGGTTGCAAACTACCAATTCATTGCTAATTTAAGCAAAATAAACTATTTTTCATTCACGTAAGCTAATTCTTCAATATGGCGACGACCATAATCAGCGAAAATAAAACGAAAGCAAGTTTACTTTTATGATGACCGCAATAAACCTAGCAGTGTCGTAGTTTCTGCTTTTCCACCAACAGATGTCGTTACTAATCGAACGGATCGCCATCTGTTGAGAGTTTTAACAGTTTTATTGCGGTAATAATGATTGCCAGAAGGTTTACATATCGGAAAGTTTTGTATACTCTTAAAATCTGTCTTTATGGATATCTTCAAGTATACTATAAAACATTTTATTAATGGATTTCATAAAAGCAGTCATAAAACTGTGAGTTTTAATTATTGCTGAAATAAAACATTAATAAAAATCAAACAAAACCAATCAGCGATGGAATTGTTACTTGGGATATGGTCCTCCAAAAAGTAAGAAGTTTGTGACCCACCTTGCGAGCCAGCAGAGCAAGCGCAAGGCGACCACTGCAAACAAAAACTCAACCTCATCGGAAGCACCTGCATACGCCAATCTACTAAAAGACCATGGGCACATCATTGAAGCACTGCTAGAGGTGTGTTGGATAGGATCCATAGTGCTCTATCCTCTCTGCTCATTTTTGCAGAGCTCACATATTCTGATCAGAAGATCACTTTCTACTTGGGAAATCATATCCCGGAGAGATTTTTCAAAATTAGCCCCACCCTGATCCCGCATCCGGTAATTTTTCAGTCTGGTGGAATTTATCAAGGTTTTTCGTGTTTTGTGCTCAGCTAGTCAGTTGAGTGACAATTCATTCAAATGACAAGGAATCGCTTCTCATTTGAAGAGAGCTCTGGTTGACTGAAATCGTTTTAAACAGAAAAGATTTGTTGGTTACTTGTTCACATAAATGAGATGAATATCTGCAACATTGTTGCAAGGAATTCAGGTCGATTTCAAGAAAGTTTCATGGAATTTTCAGACGGGTTCCACGCTGTTTCAGGTGATATAAGAGACACATCGCTTGGACCGTCCCTGAAACCGCATAAAACCTCCGGGAACACCTCTGAAACGTTCCTGAAACCCCTAGGGAACCCTAGGACAGCCTCAGAATCATCCTGAGATACCCCTGAAGAAACCCCCTGAAAAATCCCTCAAAGCTTCTGAAGCCCGTTGCAATTCCCTAGAACGCTCATGAAACCTCCTGAAACGCCTTAGAAACCCCTTGGAACACTCCTAGGAAGTGCCGTTTGGCCGGACTATGATAAAAAAAATTAGAGCATGCCAATGTATGCGGCAGGAAAAAATGCGAAAGTGTTTTTCAACTTCAAACCTCATTTTCGTCCATTTGACATTAACCAATCTATGTTTCAACGTTGCATGATCTATAATAGGCTAGTTTTCTGAAAAGTTAATTAAAAAATTTCCCATTTTGGTCACTAACCTTTACAGGGCGGCGCCTGAAGATGAAGACAACCAGAATTTTCAAACCGCAGAAAATCGCACAGGTCGCTAAATTTCGCATCTGATAAAACAAAATTTTTGATTTTCTCTACAATATCATCAAATATATGTACTTATTTCATCTGGTATGTGAAACTACATGGCTCTGGATTAGTGTGGTCTGGTTGTTCATCGAATTTGAGCTAATTTTGTTACTGTTATAGTCATTTTGTTTAATGACCATTGAGCGCGCAGTTTATTGATATCCGCTTATTAGGCCTACATTATCACATGTTAAACATCAAATATGTTCATTTTTATTTTTCAGTGCTAGAATATAGACATTGACTGATACACTGTCATGAAAAAATAGTCATACATATCCCATTTTTAGCGTGTAATAGTGCCTTGAACTTTTCGCATTTTTTCCTGCCGCACCCTGTATCTTACAGATTTCTTTTTAAATCACATCACAGGCTGTTCGTTCGAGGTAAACTGATGTGGACAGCAGTGGCATAATCATACAAGTTCATCATTCATTTTCGACCAAATGGCGTTTGGCCAACGACTTTCAAATAGAGTTCGACCAAATGACCATATGTTACTACTATCCCCATAAAGCCTATCAGAAAGCAGCAATTTTGATGCTGCGCACTGTAGCTCTTCATTATAAAATGCTTGGAATCGCAGATATTATAAGTGTGTGACAAGAGTATCATATGTTATTTTCAAATTTCCTCATCTTCAATACCAACATTCCGAGATATCTGCAGTATCATAATGTACCCCTTTATCCCCCAAACTTTATATATATTTATAACATCTTGAATGTGTATACTCATTGGAATCAGAATGATATATTCTAAGTGACATATTATATTCACTGCAATGGAACAACTTGATTTTACTTTCAGGGGAATTGGGGTAAAAGTTAAGGATTTGTACCTCGCTGTAAAGATGTCGTTCGTACAAGAATCATCCATTTATAAATTGTGAAAATTTATTAGGTTCTTCTTATGGAACAGATTATCGGGAATTCTAACTTAACTGTGATTTATTGCGCACACTATACAGGTTCGACAGATACTCTGACTGGACTGTATTTGTGGTTTGGTGTTAAGTCGGACATGCTTAGGAAACACACTGTTTTGACAGTGTAAACAATGCGATAACTGAAATTTTATCTCCATACTATTCACTTCAATTAAGGTACTTTATAGTCTGCAAGCCGATTTTGCAATAAAATTTGATTTTCCTTGATTTTTGAGATAAATAAAAACTGTTCTCCAAATGTACGTTTTACAATAGTGTGAGTAAGGCGGACCAGTACGGTGGGTAAGATGGACACGTTTGGAAAATTGGCTAATAGCCATTCATTGTGTTAAATGGTGTTTATGGCCGTTTATAATCGGAAGATCAATCAAATCAGAATCTAAATTTGGCTTTGAATTTCTTAACGTGTTTTCACAAATTAAAATCAATTTTGTAAATTAGAAACCTCCATACACTGATAAACGTCTAACAGTATGCAATGATCTGGTAATTTTACGAAACTCAAACTGTTCTAACAACAAAAATTATAATATAATGAATGTTTAAACAAAAAATCAAAATGATATGCTTTACACTGCTTCCACAATTATTTTTGTACTCGACTTATTGTTTATTGTTGAAAAAGCTTATTTATTGAAGCCCCAAAGTTAGATCCCATCGCAAAAGCGTGTAGCCAGGTTAATATTTGATTATTTTTTGCACTTTTGACATATGTATTCTTTCATACATCTTACCGATCAGGCTAAGGCCGGGGTGGCCTCTGCTGTACATAGTAGCCATCTCCATTTCATTCGGTCCATAGCTGTTTGTTTCCAGTTCCGCACTCTGCATAGGGTCCGCAGATCGTCCTCCACTTATTTGCGCGGTATGGACGATGGTTGGTTCTCTCAGCAGCTGATGCAGCTCGTGGTTCATTTGCCTTCTCCAAGTCCCGTCTTCCATCTGCACTCCGCCGTAGATGGTACGCAACACCTTCCGTTTGAAAACTCCAAGGGCGCGTTGGTCTTCTGCACATAGGGTCCATCGTCTCAAATTTACAAGCAATAATATCAATATCATCAGCGAAACCAAGCAGCTGAACGGACTTCGTAAAAATCGTTCCACTCGTGTTTATCCTCGCTCTCCTAATTACACCCTCTAATGCCACGGTTTCCAACCTTGGCTCTCGCGACCCCCCAGTCTGTCGTCACTGCGCTTTTCGTAAAACAATCGAAGCGTGCCTGCAAGCGGTTGGGGGGGGGGGGGGGGTCGCGAAACAGGGGTCTGCGAGATTCGAAGAGACTCGAGAGTGTCCCTGATACTTGAACTACGCACATCATTCGATCCATCGTCGCCTTGATCAATCGTATCAGTTTATCCGGGAAGTCGTATTGATGCATAATCTGCTATAGCTGTTCTTGATCGATTATATCATACGCCGATTTGAAATCGATGAACAAGTGATGTGTGGGTACGTTGTATTCGCGGCATTTCTGCAACACCTGGCTAATGGCGAACATCTGGTCCGTTGTAGCGCGTTCACCTGTAAATCTAGCCTGACATTGCCCCACCAACTCTCTTGCAATCGGTAATAGACGGCGGCATAAAATTTGAGAGAGTATCTTGTAGGCAGCGCTCAGTAGTGTGATCGCGCGGTAGTTCCCGCAATCCAACTTGTCGCCTTTTTTGCCTTTCTCGTACACCAAGGTGTACCGAAAGGCTATATGTTCACTCCAAAAACGAAAATTTTATAGAGCCCTCGGAGGGGTCAAGTCTTATATACCAGTCGACTCAGCTCAACGAGTTGAGGTGATGTCTGTGTGTGTGTATGTGTGTGTGTGTATGTATGTGTGTGCGTATGTGCGTGTGTGTGTATGTGTACAAAAAGGTCACCTCATTTTTAGGTAGTAAATATCAACCGATTTCAACGACCGATGGTTCATTCGATGCGGTATATAGTCCCATTGTTTCCTATTGAAAATGGTTCAGATCGGTCCAGCCGTTCCGGAGTTATGGCCATTTAGGTGTTCCGGATAGGCACCCCAGGAAGGGGCCAGATATAAAAACGTTACAAACCCATGCATGCGACACATCAAACCACGGCATTTTAAATAACCTGATGAACGGTAAGCAGAAAAATAGTCTGAGACCATATCTGAACCGGTAGTGTTCCGGAACCGGTTCCGGTTGTTCCGCCGGAAGTGGCCAAATATGAAAGTGAACCAAACCCATGCATGCGGCACATCAAACAGTAGCTTTTTCGATAACCTGATGAACAGTAGGTAGGAAAACATTCTCAGACCATATCTAAACCGGTAGTGTTCCGGAACCAGTTCCGCCGGAAGTGGCCAAATATGAAAGTGAACCAAACCCATGCATGCGACACATCAAACAGCGGCTTTTTCGATATCCTAATGAACAGTAGGCAGGAAAACATTCTCAGACCATATTTGAACCGGTAGTGTTATAGAACCCGTTCCAGATGTCCTGCCGGAAGTAGCTAAGTATAAAAATTAAACAAACCCTCACATGCGACGCATCAAATCGCGGCTCTTTAGGCAACCTGATAATCCTTTAGCAAGAAAATAGTTTCAGACCTTATTTGGATCAACCGATAGTGTTCCGGAACCGGTTCCGGGTGTTCCGCCGGATGTAGTCAAATGTGGAAGAGAACCAAACCCATACCTGCGGCACATTAAATAGCGGCTATTTAAATTACTTGATGAACGATTAGCAAGAAAATAAGCTCAGACCACATCTAAGATCTTTTTAAAGACTACCGATAGTGTTCCGGAGCCGATCTAGGGTATCCCGCTGGAAGTGGTCAAATGCCAAAAGGAACCAAACCCATGCATGCGATACATCAGAGAGCGGCTTTTCAGATAACTTGATGAACGGTTAAGGCTCAAATAACCATCATTCAGTCATCAGCAATCATTAATTTTTCAAAAGCAGTTTCCTTCCTTTAAGTCACAAAACCGACATTAAAAATTATTTCACTATTATCCAGATTTTGGCCTGAGTGCAATGATAAATTTTTAAATTCAAGCCCAGGTTAATCATCACGATAAATTTTTATTAACATTGATTGAGATTTCAGCGAGAAAACTGCTTTTGAGTTTTTTCTAAACGATGATGGTTTGTTTCCTCTTAACAAAAAAATAGGCTCACACCACATTAGACAATATCGGTAGTGTTCCAGAACCGTTTCAGTTGTTACGCCGGAAGTGGTCAAATACAAAAATGAACCAAACCCATCCATTAGACGCATCAATTCATGGCTTTTTAGGAAACCTGATGGGCAGTTAGCAAGAAACTAGTCTCAAACCATATAAGGGATAATCGGTATTGTCCCGGAATCGGTTGCGGGTGGAACAGGAACTACAAAAGTGAACAAAGTCGATGCAAGCGATAAATATGTGTAAGAGAACAAAATCTTGACTGAACTAAGGCCACATATATATAGACGTCTCACTCTACTCACTACCCATCGTGCTTGTTTCAACGGTTGAATCAAATATAGATCAAGCCTTACTTTACCAAACACCGTATGTAACATAGAGTAATGCGGGGCAAAAGTTCACACCTAACAGCCCGAATAGAAATTGTAATGTAGAAAACATTAGCACACGCAAAAAAATCCGTTCCGATATACGTGCACTCCCAGTCACGGCAACGGGAACAAACGGGAACTATGCATAGCAACGATAACAACAATAAGAAATGTACACCGTGAACTAGATGTCACGGTTTCTAGAACGCCCATACTGACAGCTGGAACTAGTTCCAGTTCACGGTGTATATTTGCTTGTTCTCATATTTGCGTTTGTTTGTTCACGTTTATCAGAACGGTTTTCTGAGCGTGCATACATCTATAAAACCTTAACATTTAATGTATATCGTTGTTCTCCTAATGTACTCAGACTTCAATGAAACATCTAAGTACACAGTAATACATAAGATCTACATGAAACATTGAAGTCAAACCTCAATGTGATGTTGACTTTTACATCATATAACATCCAAAGACAACATCTTCAAATGTTACATCAAAATCAAATGTCATATCGATTTCAACTGTTGCTCGCTTGAAACATCAGACTACATCTAAAGACAAATAAATGCAATGTAACATTAAAATCATACATCATATTGATGTCGAGTGTTGCTCGCTTGAAACATCAGAATACATCTAACGACAGATGGATGTAATGTTACATTAGAATCAAACATCATATTGATGTCAAATGTTGTTCGCTTGAAACATCAGAATACATCTAACGACAAATGGATGTAATGTCACATTAGAATCAAACATCATATTGATGTCAAGTGTTGCTCACTTGAAACATCAGAATACATCTAACGACAGATGGATGTAATGTTACATAAGAATCAAACATCATGTTGATGTCGAGTGTTGCTCACTTATAACATCAGAATACATGTTAGGACACCAAAATGGAATGTTACATTAGAATTTAATTTCATATTGATGTCATGTGTTGTTCGCTTGAAGAGCTTGCAACATCAGCATACGTCTAACAACAGATAAAACATTAGAATCAAACATCATGCTGATGTCGCCTGAATGATCAGAAAAGATCAATTAACGAGCTATCTAAATTGACGTTTGAGCAGTGCTGTGTTTACTAAAAATGAACTTGTTTTCATCGCCACTTAAATAACACGGCTCCGCTTAAAAGTCAAACTAATGACCACGTGCATTTGTGCAACGACAGATGACTTTTCTCATACGTATAAAATGTATAACACAAGAATGCATGATACCTATTCAAAATCGGCGGATGTAAGAAACACACTTATAATCAGCTTGTCCACCCAATTAGCCTGTATTTTGCAATAATTTAGGCAAGGCAATCTTGTTTAGTTTACTTGGTATGTATAAAAAATATCAAAATTCTACAAAAAATTGAAGGTATGAGCTATTTTGAAATTTGAGTGAATGTTATGCATTTTTAAGTGCCATGGACTTCAACCGAAAATGTGTAACTTTAGTTCTCCGTGTAGTTTTTTCATCTGCCAACCGCCATTTTACGGAAAACAGTGCGCGTTCGAGTTGTGGAAGGTGAATCTTTGCCTGCTAAAATACTGAATTTTCGAGTGCAAAGTGCTTTAACTGCGACCAGCATAGTTTGATTTAGGTGAAAAGTGATTAGTTGGGTGTGGGGATTTAGTTGTTGGTGCGAAACAAGACCATTTTTGAATGAATTTTCCTTCTCGGTTGGCCGTTGTCGCTCGCTCGCTTGTTCGCTGGGTTGGATTGGTTAGAAGAACGACAAGAAGCAACCCAGGGGGGGAAATTGTACACGAACGCTCAGGTATGCGTGAGAAATTTTTCGTTAGCAACGAAAAAAGTTTACCCGAAGAGAGCCGAAGATGAGCCGAAATTTGTTATGGCAAACTCAATCAGCTGCTGGTGAGGTTTCTTAAAATCTTGAAACATCACAGAAAAGTAGCAAACACCATCGATATTTGCTACCAGATCGCATCATAGGGATGCTTGCTAGTAATTGCCTTACAATTTCCTAATTTATTTGCACATTTGAAGTAATTTTCTGTTTTATGGTGCAAAAAGTTTCCATAACAAATTCCAATCGTGAACCGAAAGAACAGAAAAAGAATAAGAAGCTCAGAAAATTCACCGAAAAACGGCAAAATTCACCAGCCGTCGGCCACGCACACGACCATGCTATCTGTATACCCGTCTTACATATATCCTGCCTCGGGGCGACGCACTGTAGGGCCTAGTGGGACGACTTTCTAGCGTGGCTGTTAGATGTCTTCGGAGGAGTTTCAGGTATGTTTGAAGGGTGTGAAGTTTTTATGATTAAAAGAGGTATGCAGTTGAACAAAAAAAGTCTATCCAAAATCAACAAAGTTATGATCAACTGAGAAGTACATTTGGAACTGGATTGTTTCGCCGCTGTGCGAGAAACATCATTTTTTCAATGTTACCGAGTGCAACAACGAATCACCTCGAAAATTTGGGAAATATATATAATTGAGAAAATATATTTGTTATGCCACACTGAGGATTAGTGAGTAGGCTATGTAAACAACAGTCAAATCCATGAGCAACTGTTGTTTTCGAACAAGCTCCAACCGGAAGAACACGAAGAATAAAGTAAAAATCGTGAAAAATTGACATTTTTGTTCACTTGAAAAAAACTTGAAATCGCAGAGTGCTGTAAGTCTAGCATACGCAGGGTGTCTACTACCTGGAAAAACCTGGAAAACCGGGAATCCTCAGGGAATTTTATTTAACAGGGAAAACCTGGAATACTCAGGAAATTTCTTGAGTACTCAGGGAAATTTTACTCCGATAAAGAAAACATTGGGTCGGATGAACCTGGTAGTAAAAATCCATATAGAAATTTCGCTACAAGGATTTTTTCCAGAAATTCCGTCAGAATTTATTTCTGGAACTTCTTTAAAAATACCTCCTGGAATGTCCCCAGGATTTCTTATAAAATTCCTTCCGCATTTTTGACGCTATTTTTCTTGGTATTCCTTGTTATTTTTTTCGGAAAGGTATACTTCAGGATTCCTGAATTCCAACCGATTTCTCCTGGACACCGTTGAGTTGTATATTTAAGGGGTTGTTGATTATGTCTGGTTATTGCAACACACTAAAACACGATTTATAACGTTTCGGCCTACTGACTTTCAGCCATCATCAGATTTGTATAAATCGATGTTCTCGCCACCAGTGTGGCTTTACTGAAGTTTTTCACGGGGGTGCTATTTCTTCCCAGAGTTCCTCTAGTGTTTTGCTCACAGAAATCTTCGTAGGATTTCTACCAGAATTTATCTCGAATACTCTATAAGAATATCTGTCGGGATACATCGTGGAATTTCTTTCGGCACTCCTCACGGAAATTTTACCCGATTCCTTCCGGTGTTCCTCTTGGGACTTTCCCAGAAGATCTTCACAGAATGTCTTTCAGAGTTGCTAAAGGAGTTATTCCTGGGGTTTCTACTAAAGTTCCTCCAAGGGTTTCTGAAGGAGTTTTCACGAATTTACTGCAAGAGTTCCTCAAGAGATTTCTTTCATTTTTTTTTTCCTGCGATATCTTTAAACCATTGCTTTGGGCTTCCCTCGAGATGTTCTTCCTGGTCTCCTACAGGAATTTGTTAAAAGTTTTCGCGGGGTTTATTTTGAAGTTTTACCTGAGATTTTTCTCGGAGTATCTCCTGGAACTTCTCTCAGAAGATTCCTTCCGATGTTAGTCATGAGATGTCTCTCAGAGTTTTTTCTTAATTTACCCTGGATTTTCTCCTAAAATTTTTTTCCAAGGTGCCTTCTGGGATTTCCACAGAATTTATTGTTGATATTTTTCATTGAATTCTTCTCTTGCATTCTTTCAGAGCCAGGCTGTTTCTTGTAGTTGTACCGGATTTCTTGCAGTGATCCACCTGAGAGTTTTTACAGACATTCTGTGCATCATTCCCAAAATTCTTCCGGGAATTTTTACCAGAAATTGTCCCGAGATTCTGAATACTCCTTTAGGGATTTCACCCAAAGTAATTGCAGGGATTCTTCCTCAGAATGTCTCCTGAGATAACTGACGAAATACCTTATAGGAAATTCATGGAGAAATATTCGAGGGAATTCAAATGAAATCTTGTGAGAAACTCCGCAAAGTGTTATTGAAGAAATCTCGACAGGAAAAACCTGAGAAAAAAATCCCGAGAAAAAATATCGAGAAGGAGGAATTCTGAAAACCTCATGGAATCCTGAAAGCAGCTGCGGACGAAGTTCCCCGCGAGGAAAACAAGAGGAATATCGGAAAACTATCGATAAAAATCCAATATTTTATGGATAGCTGTCCCGAAAAACCACTAAAAAAGACATGGACACTGGCTTCAGCTGGCGGCTGTACCGATTGAACGAAAATTAACACGGAGTGGCTACGGATAAGAAGCTATTTTCGTGAAAAATTTCATCGCTCGGAGCGGGAATCGACCCCAAATCCACCCGGACTCTAACCACATGGCTACGAGGCTCTACCAATGACATTCTTGAAGAAACTTTGAATAGTTTTATCGCGCCCCTCGACACGGGACGTTCACTTTCCACTATTTACCTAGTTTAACATTGATCCGCGGGAACGAGGTGAAGACGCGCACTAACTCGAGGCTACAGTTTTGGATGGATCAAATCCTTTCCAACCAAGCTGAATATGATCAAGTTTCAGGCAAATTGGCCGGCATAAATCCCTCATGACGAAGAGAACAAACCTGTCGATGATACCCTAAGTCATCCTTTATATTTTTTAAAAAATTTGGGTTATTTTTTTAATTATAAACTTTCAAAATTTCATCTGGAAAAACCTGGAAAACTCAGGGAATTTTATTTTGAGTTATGAGTAGACACCCTGATACGACAATAGCATACTAAAATTAATGTTAACCCAAGTAACATTTTGCCGACCAATTAGTCTTTTAGCGGTTTTGACAACCGTCATAAAACCATATGCCTTTTATTTTGGTTTTATGAGGGTTTTAAGAACATCTAGTTTATTTGTCTGAAAAATGTTACTTGGGAAGCATCAAACCCAAATCAGTAAAATTTATTACCAATAAAAATTATCAAAGGCTGTCCAGGGAAAAAAATATACAAGCATTAAAATATTGAAATATTAAAATACATTAAAATGTTAGCAGTAAAAAGCGTAGATGTTTGCAGTGAAAAATGTAGATAAGAAGAGATGAGTACATGAGAAGTTATTATTATTAACCCTAAAAGGGATACCTTCATGGCCTCAGTTTCGTCACCTCGCTGAGTGTGTTCCACCAAAGACGAGCTCTGAAAGGCGCCTGGGGTCCAATGGACCCCAGGTATCCCTTTTAGGGTTAACTATTCGATTTTCTTTACTTGACCAATAGAACGTCTAAAATGCTACAAAAATGATCAAGCACGCCGTAAAATTCGTCACCCATGATTTGGCGCCTACATCAGTGGTCTAACGACTCTTCGCGTGCTAGGCACTGGTTCCAATATGCCGCTTAAAGAGTTGCCACATATGATGTTAGGTAAGCTGAGGTCAGTTAACTGACTGATGGGGCACGGGAGCTATTGCTATGATCATAATGTATGCATTACTAAGACATTCTAGACGGACCATCGAAAGGAAAACGAGTATTTAAGAACATAACTTTAATCTATCATGTCGGAAGAAAGGTAAGGTGCTATGTAGTTAGAGGTGTAGACAATAGGTGTATTGATGAGAAGTTGTTATTAACTATTCGAATTTCTTTTGTTGTCCAATAGATTGTGTAAAATGCTACAAATTTGATCAAGCACGCCGTAAAATTCGTCACCCATGATTTGGCGCCTACATCAGTGGTCTAACGACTCTTCGCGTTCTCGGCACTAGTTCCAATATGTCGCTTAAAGAGTTGCCACATATGATAATAGGTAAGCTGAGGTCAGTTAACTGACTGATGGGGCACGGGAGCTATTGCAATGATCAAAATGTATGCATTACTAAGTCATTCTAGACGGACTATCGAAAGGAAAACGAGTATTTAAGAATATAACTTCAATCTATCATGTCGGAAGTAAGGTAAGGTGCTATGTAGTTAGAGGTGTAGACAATAGGTGTATTGATGAGAAGTTGTTATTAACTATTCGAATTTCTTTTGTTGTCCAATAGATTGTGTAAAATGCTACAAATTTGATCAAGCACGCCGTAAAATTCGTCACCCATGATTTGGCACCTACATCAGTGGTCTAACGACTCTTCGCGTTCTCGGCACTAGTTCCAATATGTCGCTTAAAGAGTTGCCACATATGATGTTAGGTAAGCTGAGGTCAGTTAACTGACTGATGGGGCACGGGAGCTATTGCTATGATCAAAATGTATGCATTACTAAGACATTCTAGACGGACCATCGAAAGGAAAACGAGTATTTAAGAACATAACTTCAATCTATCATGTCGGAAGAAAGGTAAGGTGCTATGTAGTTAGAGGTGTAGACAATAGGTGTATTGATGAGAAGTTGTTATTAACTATTCGAATTTCTTTTGTTGTCCAATAGATTGTGTAAAATGCTACAAATTTGATCAAGCACGCCGTAAAATTCGTCACCCATGATTTGGCGCCTACATCAGTGGTTCAACGACTCTTCGCGTTCTCGGCACTAGTTCCAATATGTCGCTTAAAGAGTTGCCACATATGATGTTGTAACGTTTTGACGTTTTTATTCTGTTTAAGCAAAATAAAGTTTGAATTCAGTTAGATTAAATTGTTAAATTTTTTTGAATATTTCGATTTTGATTTTAAAATTAATTCATTATTAGTTTTCATGATGATTTTAGTTTATTTAGTTTAATGATATTTAGTTGAATTTGTAGCTTTTGACGTTTTTATCTTTTCAAGTAAAATCTCATTTGAATTAGATTCGTTGAATTTGACTTTCAGTTTGAACCGTTTCTATTAGTAGAGATTATCCGTTTCATGTAAGGTTTGTGTCTAGACTAAGCTAATGACGATTGATGTTACATATCTTATAGGACTTTTTCGATGGCGCAAAATAGTTTTTGCAGCCATGTGCGATTTGAATTTGGCGCACTTGTAAATAATTGTTTGTAGATTGAATAGACGACTGCTTCAATAGCAGGAAATTTACTTGACTAGAGAAATCGACTTGACTCCATCACTTTAAGTTAGAGTCGGCTGGTGAACAGAAGTGAGCTCCGGCGATCTTCTGCCAGTTTTTAGTTTGATAAGGTGTGTAGTGTTCTGTAAAATAATGTTGTTTGAAGTGAATTTATTGTTAATTGTCTTTGCTTTTCGTTTCTTAGTTAACTAAATATTGGATTTAGTCGCCAGGGGCAGACACTCTGTTCCCTGTGCGTTGATTTGTTGTAAAAAAGGTAATTGTAAATGAATTCGTGTTTAGTGTATATTGTTTTAATTATGTGTCTCGTCTTTGGACCCCAGCGTCCAAAAGACGCTTTTTATTTTGGGCTCTAAGCCTAGTGCTCGTCCTCGCCCGCCAGTTACTGGTAGCTAAACAGACTCAAGGGGAATACTTCCGGCCTACCTGCGTGCAGTTTAGGCACGATCAGGCAGAGTACCGGGCCGCCGACACCCCTCCGCACCTATAATCCGGCGAACATTAAGGACAGCAAACCTACGTCGACGATTGGCCACGAAGCACCGATAACAAAAAAGCCTGCGCAGGTACGTTTTTGAGTTCATGGCCATGATCATACACACACACAACACACACACACACACACACACTTGACGAGCATTTGTAAAAAATAATATACTTTGGATGAATTCAGTTGTTTAGTTTTCTTTGTTTCTATTGTTTTTTTTTGTTCCTTTTATTTAAATAAATTCATTTCAAACATTTTTAATTGTTCGATTTGTTGTTTATTCAGTTTCTAGTCTCTTTTGGTGTAAATTTACGTTATTGGTTCAGTTCGTCCGTTTTTGTGTATAAGATTCAGTGCGTTTTGGGTTTTATTTCAAAATAGCGGCCGTTCGAAGGAGCCCATGGGAGAAGAGTCGTCAAACGGTCGGGCAAACTTTAAAATGAACCGATGGTCTCTCGTACGCGAGAGTGGCGCAAAAGCCATCGCGTTTTAAGATTCTCTCGAGCAAATTCAACGAACGGTTACATTCCAACGTTGGGCGCCAATGTATATTATTTTTTACAAATGCTCGTCAAGTGTGTGTGTGTGTGTGTGTGTTGTGTGTGTGTGTATGATCATGGCCATGAACTCAAAAACGTACCTGCGCAGGCTATTTTGTTATCGGTGCTTCGTGGCCAATCGTTGACGTAGGTTTGCTGTCCTTAATGTTCGCCGGATTATAGGTGCGGAGGGGTGTCGGCGGCCCGGTACTCTGCCTGATCGTGCCTAAACTGCACGCAGGTAGGCCGGAAGTATTCCCCTTGAGTCCGTTTAGCTACCAGTAACTGGCGGGCGAGGACGAGCACTAGGCTTAGAGCCCAAAATAAAAAGCGTCTTTTGGACGCTGGGGTCCAAAGACGAGACACATAATTAAAACAATATACACTAAACACGAATTCATTTACAATTACCTTTTTACAACAAATCAACGCACAGGGAACAGAGTGTCTGCCCCTGGCGACTAAATCCAATATTTAGTTAACTAAGAAACGAAAAGCAAAGACAATTAACAATAAATTCACTTCAAACAACATTATTTTACAGAACACTACACACCTTAACAAACTAAAAACTGGCAGAAGATCGCCGGAGCTCACTTCTGTTCACCAGCCGACTCTAACTTAAAGTGATGGAGTCAAGTCGATTTCTCTAGTCAAGTAAATTTCCTGCTATTGAAGCAGTCGTCTATTCAATCTACAAACAATTATTTACAAGTGCGCCAAATTCAAATCGCACATGGCTGCAAAAACTATTTTGCGCCATCGAAAAAGTCCTATAAGATATGTAACATCAATCGTCATTAGCTTAGTCTAGACACAAACCTTACATGAAACGGATAATCTCTACTAATAGAAACGGTTCAAACTGAAAGTCAAATTCAACGAATCTAATTCAAATGAGATTTTACTTGAAAAGATAAAAACGTCAAAAGCTACAAATTCAACTAAATATCATTAAACTAAATAAACTAAAATCATCATGAAAACTAATAATGAATTAATTTTAAAATCAAAATCGAAATATTCAAAAAATTTAACAATTTAATCTAACTGAATTCAAACTTTATTTTGCTTAAACAGAATATAAACGTCAAAACGTTACAATGTTAGGTAAGCTGAGGTCAGTTAACTGACTGATGGGGCACGGGAGCTATTGCAATGATCAAAATGTATGCATTACTAAGTCATTCTAGACAGACTATCGAAAGGAAAACGAGTATTTAAGAATATAACTTCAATCTATCATGTCGGAAGTAAGGTAAGGTGATATGTAGTTAGAGGTGTAGACAATAGGTGTATTGATGAGAAGTTGTTATTAACTATTCGAATTTCTTTTGTTGTCCAATAGATTGTGTAAAATGCTACAAATTTGATCAAGCACGCCGTAAAATTCGTCACCCATGATTTGGCGCCTACATCAGTGGTCTAACGACTCTTCGCGTTCTCGGCACTAGTTCCAATATGTCGCTTAAAGAGTTGCCACATATGATGTCTGATTCTAATGTTTTTTCATCAACATACATCAGAAATACGTTTGAATCTAATCTATTTGCACATCATAAAACATTTAAAAACATTTTAAATTAATGTCTGAATTTACGTCAACATACATCAGGAAACGTCTGAATCTGATGTTTTTTACATCAACATACATCAGAAATACGTTTGAATCTAATGTATTTACACATCATAAAACATCTAAAAACGACTAAAACAAATGTCAGAATTGACGTCAACATACATCAGGAAACGTCTGAATCTGATGTTTTCTACATCAACATACATCAGACATACGTTTGAATCTAATGTATTTACACATCATAAAACATCTAAAAACGTCTAAAACAAATGTCAGAATTGACGTCAACATACATCAGGAAACGTCTGAATCTGATGTTTTTTACATCAACATACATCAGAAATACGTTTGAATCTAATGTATTTGCACACCATAAAACATCTGAAAACATCTAAATACGATGTCTCAATTTGCATCAATATAACGTATAATTCTAATGTTTTTTACATCTACATACATAACAAAACGTTTGAATCTTATGTTTTTGCACATCATGAAACATCTGAAAACGTCCAAATCTATTGTTATTTTACATCAACATACAAAAGAAAATCGTTAGAGTTTTATGTTTTTTGCACATCAAAAAACATTTGAAAACGTCAGATTTTGATGTTTCGAATTATTTGCTTGACATCAGAAAAACGTTTGATTTCCTGATGTATACATTATGTTACCTTGCATAAACACATCTGAATCGTAATGTTTTCTAATGTTCAACATCAGAAGTACATCAAACCTTGATGTTGATGTATACATCGAAATTTAACGTCAGGCTAATGTAAATTTTTATTCGGGAGTATATATCAAACAACTATTAAACAAAAAGGAAATAATATCGTTGTTTCTCGTTAAACGAATCCCTATCATGTTACCTTCGAAACGTATTTTTCACGTTCCTTTTGTAGTTCTAGTAATAAAAATTTTAATACAAGTACTCAAATGCGAAATTTTGACCCATAGTGGGGGCAAAAGTTCGTACTGTGCGGGGCAAAAGTTCGCACATTGTGAAGGATAGTTTATTAGTGTGAAGTTCATTTATTTCATGTTAATTCATGTTCACCATTTCACTCTATGCACGGAATATGTTTCTTTCAATTCATGGCATTACATGCCAATTGGAACACGGCCTAGTAATCAGCTTTAGTATACAGTGTATTTTATGAACACTTCCAAAACTTATAACAGAGAGCATTCTTTCCCAGCGTTACTGAAGTTGTCAAAATCATTGAGAAGTAATTACAGCTGGAGGGGCTGTCCATAAACCACGTGGTCATTTTTTGGGACTTTTCAAACCCCCCCCCCCCCCCCTGGTCATTTGTCCATACAATTTTTTTTATTTGTCCATACAAAATGGTCATTGGCCGAGCCCCCCTAATAACCACTTGGTTTATGGACAGCCCCTAAGTGTTACACAAAATACTTGAATCTAACCTTCGTCAGTACGGTGATGAATTAGAAGTATGAATTTACAAACTAAGCTATGAAAGACCCAAAACAAAAGATTAACAACATAATATTCTCAAAAACTTTCAAAGGTTTACACGAATATGGCGAAAAAATGTTCCAAAATGTTTTTTTCAGTCATTCTTCATTTTTAAAAGGCGAACACACTGATTGCCTTATAATCGATTTTCTTCCAAAAATAAGTTCAAATCCTCTTTCAGAACGATTTAAAGATGCATACGACACATATTATACATAATATTAGTTTCTAAACAAAATCGCCATTGCTTCAAATATTTTGTAACTATATTGATGCTCTAGATTCAGAAATACAGTGTGAACTTTTGCCCTACAGCTATTGCGAACTTTTGTCCCACTGTCGAGGTTTTAACAATGTTCCTTTCTACAAGAAGCACTAGAAGCTTTTTGTTTATTCGAGTGCACCTCTCGAACTACTATGGAATTACGTTTCTATGACATCAAGAGATTTTGTAAATCTTCTTCTTTCGATCATTACAAATTCTTTTTACAAAAGATCCAAAAATTGCATCAAAATAGCTAGAAACACATTTGTTTCAATAACTCTGCCACTACATAACGAAATCGTTCCAGTTTTTATTGACGAGTATCTGAGCAAACTTTTGCCCCGCATTACTCTATGTAAACAAAAAAGAGATTTTCACATGAGGCGCTGAATTTCGTTAAGTACTATACTTGTATCACTTACCTTTAGTGATGATTTGTGAAAAAACACCCGGATTTTTCACGTTTTTGAAATGCTCAATGTATTAGTTGCTACGGAAACAGCGAACTACACCTTCGATTGTCTCCGTTCGTTGATTTTGTTAGATACGGTATGTGGTAAAGTTACGCGTGAAATCGTTTTTGTTCGTTTGACGTTTACTCACTACCGCCAGCCAGCAGCGAGTTGTGAAATGCAACCTGATTAGCATTTGGCGATTATTTTTTCGTGACGATGTTGATGATGAATATGTCCCAAATGATATGTCTGTTTGTCCGTACTAAAGCAATCTCAACAAATCACACCATGTCAGATTCCTGAGGTGTAAAAATATACAGTAGGATGGATCAACGTTATATGGGAAAATGAAAATTATCGCATCAACCCCGGACAAAGTTTTTTCAATCCTCTTTTGCGTCTAAACTATTGGGATTTTTTTAATGGTTTTATTGCTTGCATTTTTTGTCAAATTTTACATGAATCTTGTAACCTATGATAATAAAATATAGCCTAAAGTGTGAAGAAAAAACTTTGTCGAAGACCGTAAAGTCATCTGTGATTAAGAAAGAAGCTATATCCTAGCTTGTAATTATCGTCTTGATGTTGATCGGCCTTCAGTGATAGTGAAGGTGCTCATGCAGTCAACTGAAAATTCTGATATTTTCCAGCTCTGTCTATACGTTTAACATAACGTCGGAATATGTTCCATTAATAAGTTTCCCATTTTTTTTTAAAACTATTGCTTTTCTCAATAAAATATTCTCAGGATTCAGGAACAGTTCGGATACGTCGACGGAAAGATCATGCTTCGGAATGATGGCCCATGCACTGAAATTTTCTATACAAAGCAATAGTGGAAGATTCCAAAAACAGGAACCGAATTCTAGACCACCCAATAGGTAGTAGATTGTCCGCATCACGACGGTTTCAAACCGAACGGACTCAATGTATACCAAAACTTCCATATGAAATTTTTGAGTTTAGCAAAGCCATCTTGACAAGGAAACGTTGACCGATTGAACCCCTGAAAAAGCCCCATACGGACCGAAACGTCGGAAAAAAAATCATAAACTAGTGTTTTCGATTTCTCCAAAAGACTGCAAAGCCAAAATTCTGAAGCAAAACTATCCCAGTCGTATCCCGGCCAAGGAAAAATCATGAGTACATGTTCGACGAGAAAGGCACTATCACCACTAGGTGGATTAATCTGGGTTTTTGTAGATGGGACTCACGACACCTTCCATCCATTTCTCCGGTAATACTTCTCCCTCCCAAATCTCCTGTGCATATACTCTTAGACCTGTTACCACGCCACCTTCGGTACTTGCAACGTCGCCATTAAGGTGCTCATAGTTATGCTGTCGCCACCTCTCAACCACCTCACGCACCTCGTGGCACAAAGCCTCTGCGCGAGCGGTTCAACTTCTCGTAGAACTTTCGTGTGTCCCTAGCGCGGTACAGCTCTTCCATCGCTTCGCGATCTCGTTTTTCCTGCTGGCGCTTCTTCATCCGGAAACTGAGTTCTGTCTGTTCCGCGCCTGTCTAAAACGTGCCTCATTCGCTCTCGTACGGTGTTGCAGCATTCTCTCTCATGCTGAGTTCATCTCGTTTTTTAAATGTTCACATTCGCCGTCGTACCAGTCATTTCTGTGATTTGAAGTCGCGAAGCCTAGTCACAGACAAACAGACGTAACACTTGCGAAATTTCCATCGACCACGCATTTAACGATCATTTTAAATTTTCATAGTTGTGGCTTTCACAACCAGAGGCGCGCGCATCGTTTTTCTATTCGTTTGACGTTTCACACTAGCGCCTTCTGTTGACGATACTGCACAACACAGTGATTCGTGCAACTTTTCCACCAGGTGATGGTAGTGTGAACTAGGTGATGGATTTTCATGAAAATCGTTCAAGGTGTTACGTCTGTTTGTCTGTGGCCTAGTGCTGTAGCCTAGGTACTACCTATGGCGGATCGAATGTCCCTCCAGCCATCTTCAAGTGTAGCTGCGCCAAGCTGCTCTTCCGTTGGTAGGGCCACTGCTAGCTGCTGCGCGTAGTCTTGAGCCACTTCTACGTTACGCAGCTGCTCGATGTTGAGCCGCGTCGTTCGACTTCGACGCGTGGTAATAACCGTCGAAAGTTTTGAGCGCATGCATACAGCTACTAAGTAGTGATCCGAATCTATATTCGCACTGCGGTATGTGCAGACATTGATTATATCCAAGAAGAATTTACCGTCGATTAGAACGTGGTCGATTTGGTTTTCTGTTTGATGGCCGGGTGATCTCAGGGTGGCTTTGTAGATATCTTTGCGGGGGAAGAAGGTGCTGCGGACTACCGTACCACGGGAGGCTGCAAAGTTTACGCATCGCTGGCCGTTATCATTCGATACGGCGTGCAGGCTGTTTCGCCCGATTACCGGTCTGTACATTTCCTCCGTTCCTACCTGCGCGTTTCTGTCGCCGACAACGATTTTCACGTCACGTGGCGAGCAACCATCGTATGTTTGCTTTAACTGCGCTTTAGGGTGTCCCAAAATAGAAAAAGTGTCAAAAAGTTAATTTGCTCACCCTTAGAATGATAGATTAGGGTTCTAGCAACAATAGTTCCATACATGAAAACTCAATCAAAAAATATTTAGAGGTTGCACGCATCGATTTTATGGAAAATTGACGATTTTTGATATTTTTCCCAAAAAAATGCTAATATGAGTTGAAAAATAAAAGAAGTAAAAGTCATCAATCAAAGTAAATCATAGTTCTGGGTCCCGCAAATAAAGTTTGGAGGGAGTTTAGGTCATCAAAGCTGATTTTATTATTTGGCAAAGGTTAATTTTTTCACAAAACTTTTCAAAAATGCTCAATTTATAAGGATTTTAAAATTTTTCCTGCGATTCACAATTCCCTTATTTTATAGCAAATTTTGTGTAGATTATTTCGGCTGAAGACAGTTTTGAGCTATCTGCTTCATGAGCTGAGATATCGGTAGAACAATGATAACACAATTATTGAAAAAATCATGTTTTCTTACGTAAGTCGATTTTGTTCACTAGTTTCCATGACTACCATGCAATTGAAACAACACACGACAAATTTCAGACATTATAGTACGTGAAAGTGTACATTTTTGAAGAATTTCAGGAATTGTTGGGTTGCTTTGATCATTACTGATTCATACTACATGACAGTAACAAAATGTAAATGTTTTGAGAGTTAATCATCGTTTTATTGCTGTGTGCGTTCAAGATGCAAAGGGTGCCCAAATGCGCTTCAAACGTGGTAACACATGTTACCAAAGGCAACACGTAGCAACCATAGCCAATATCACCGCCTCCCTAGGATTCGAAAGCTCCCACTGACATCGGGTTACTTATTCGAAAATCTTACCGCATTTGGTGCTCCCGCATTTGATATTTGCATTCTGAATGCACACCAATATATCTACATATGCTGAACATAACTTTTCACACCCGCTTTGTGAATACGAAAAGATTTTTTTTTTCTGAGATTTCATCTGTTGATCAGATAACAGTAGCAAGCCACCGATTCAAAGCTTGTAATTTTGGTTGAAAATTAGGTTTTAACAAGTAAGCAACGCAGCAGAAAGATTTCAACATTGTGTACATTTCTTAGGTTAACACCTCTTGTAACATATTAGGGCAGTCACTAAGTTTTATTTATTTGTTTTTTTTTTTATAATAGTGGAATCTAAACATCCTGATGCTTTCTGAAATCTAATCGTAGCTGCAAATATGTGCGCTAATGGTTTGCTTTTAAAATCAAATTATATAATAGAAATCAATATTGTGTGAAGAATTAGCTTTAGTAAAAACTCGCGAATAAAAAAAAGAAAAATCATCCTTATATTCGTGAAAATACCTGCATTTCCATACACATATATAATTTTTTATGTCGATTGACTGAAACTATAAAACTATATTTTTCTTTCTTACAGTTTTTATTAGCTATTTTATTTTCATTTTAGTTGTTTTCAATGTTAGCGCATTAGTTCTGGTATAACTAGAAAGAACTTATATGTTTGCTATTTGAAAAAGGTAAGCATTGTTGAGCGATCTAAACATCACTCAACATATATAATAGAACTTCACATATGGAATTTGATTGTCTGACTTGCGATCACTTATGTTAATAAAATATCGCAGCGAGCCACTTTTTGAGCCTTTCTTTGAACCGGTAAGCACAATCAATGTAAAATTATCAAAGAACCCAATTATTTCTGAAAATCTTCAAAAATGTATACTTGCATAACATAACATCTCAAAAACTTGTTATTTGGTTTTTTTGCATGGTAGTCATAGAAACTAATGAACAAAAACAAATAACATAAGAAAATCCGATTTTTTTCATTGAATGTGTTATCATTATTCTGCCGATATCTCAACTCATAAAGGAAATAGCTCAAAACTGTATTCAGCCGAAATAGTTTACACAAAATTTGCTATAAAATAAGGGAATTGTGAATCGCAGAAAAAAAATTGAAATCCTTATAAATTGAGCCTTTTTGGAAAATTTGGTGAAAAAAATCGCAATTTTTTGATATTTTAACCTTTGCCAATTATATAAAATCAGTTTTGATGACCTAAACTCCCTCCAAACTTTGTTTGCGGGACCCAGAACTATGATTTACTTTGATTGATGACTTTTATTTCTTTTATTTTTCAACTCATATTAGCATTTTTTTTGTAAAAATACCAAAAATCTTCCATTTTTCATAAAATTGATGCGTGCAACCTCTAAATATTTTTTGATTGAGTTTTCATGTATGGAACTATTGTTGCTAGGACCCTAATCTATCATTCTAAGGGTGAGCAAATTAACTTTTTGACACTTTTCCTATTTTGGGACACCCTACTGCGCATAGAACGCTCCTTTCTCGTCATCGGGTCTCCCTTCATGTGGGTAGATGATTCTGTAGTTGTAGAAACGGCCCTTAACTCTTAACATGCACATCCTTGTGTGGATCGGCTGCCACCCGATCACACGTTGTCGCATCTTGTCCAAAACTATAAATCCTGTTCCCAGTTCATTGGTTGTGCCACAGCTTTGGTAGAAGGTAGCCGTATTGTATTCTTTCATGGAGTGGTTTAATAACCATCAACTGATAAGAAGATGAATTAATCAAGAAAGAAAGCCACATTTCAGCTATTAACTGGCAGAACTACCTACCGGTCCCGCTTCCCGAGCAGAGGAGAATATCTAATTAAGAACTACGAAATGTTTTTATATCTTGTTTTGTTATTATTTAATTATCAAGGCATAAGTTTTTCATAACGAGTTTTGTTGGACAATCTCATTTTATTATAATCAAGTTATTGATACACATTCACTCAATTACATTTCAATAACATGTTTTGTTGAAGTATAAGTTTTGTTGTTGTTGTACTATTGATCTAGTTATCGACAATAGCACAATAATAACAAATTTTGAAATCAAAGCGAATTGTTAATAATGATATGTCCTTTTGTTTTGTTCCATTTTTGAATTCAGTGAGAACAGAAATTTCTGAACGAATCCTCTGAAAATTCCTCAAATAATATTCGGAAAAACACAAAAAACTCCTGGTGAAATTCTCAAAGAAATTTTCAGAGAAATCAGAAAATTACATTCGGAATAAATAATCACGGGTAATTCTGAAGAAATCCTTGAAGGGATTCTGTTCATAGGTTTGGAGGAATTTCTAGAGGTGTCTTTGAAAATCTGTGAATGATTTTGTTGAAGAACTCTCGGAGAAATTTCGGGAAGATTTTTTTTATGTTATAGGTGGGTTTTCGAGACAAAGTGAATAATTTTATATAATTTTATATTCTGATACTTATCAGAATTTACTTGGTAACGATTTTAATACCATAACAAATGTTGCTTTCCGATTATTATCAATAACATATTAATATCAAAATTTGTTATTGAAATATTTTCCAAATTCACTGTTATTAAGTTGTTATTGAAACTAACAAAACAAGTTATTAAAGTGGTTTTCCGAGAACACTTTTTTGTTATGATATTTGTTATTTTGCCGCTTATGACAGACAAGTTCATAACATAATATGTTATGTTAATAACTTAAAAATAACCGATTCTATTATTCAGTTATTTTACCCAAATAACACAGCTCCTTATGCTGTTGTTATTCCCTTCTGCTCGGGTTAAACCAACCCCACCCCTATTACACTGTTAACCTTCACGTTCCGACCCCCGACAACTCATTTTCAAAATACTAGCATTTCGTCAATTTTCATTCAATTTTTTTTTTTTGAAGTCGCCCTCAATCGATCATAAATTGGTGCTAGTTTATTATACTCAAGTGGCCATGCAATATCCGGAACCACTCCGGAGATATTCCGGATTGTGCTGGGGTCAGGGGGTTGCCAAAATAGCTGAACTTTCTTTTATCAGCGATTTTTTTTCCGCGAACAGTGAAACACAACTGCGATAGCCGGACACTTTTGGTTTTCAATCTAAACATGCCGTGCGACATATCAATCTTCATGATTTCGAATGACTGAGTCGGAAACGATAGACTGAAGTCTGTATCAACTAATATGGCCACCCCGGAACATCTTGCATAGGTTCCATGGGGTTGTCATCGGGTACATTTCTGATTTGCAATCAAGAAACGCCGTGCAACGAATCAATCTTCATGATTTCGAGAGAATGGGGCAGAAAAAAAGACTGAAGTTTGTATAAACTGTTGTGGCCGCTCCGGATCATCTGGAACAGGTTCTGTAGGGGCCTCTCAAACAAAATAACACACGAAATAATCACTTTTAGACATTTGGCACAACAGACCCCTCCCCCACCCACTGACCCCAGTACAATCCGGAATATCTTCGGAATGGTTCCGGATATTGATTGGCCACTCGAGTATAATAAACTAGCACCAATTTATGATCGATTGCGGGCGATTTCGAAAAAAATCGAATGAAAATTGACGATATGCCAGCATTTTGAAAATGAGTTGTCGGGGGTCGGGTACGTGAAGGTTAACCGCGACACTTTCGAAATCTGATCATGATCACTAGATTTCCATCCTTGACGGCACATAATTAAAAAGACAGTACACCGTCTTCAGCCAGAGGCTGCACAGACTGAACATTACATACACGAGACAACGGACAACACACTTAACACACAGTGGCCCAATGGAGAATTTTCCGTTTGACGAAAAGTTTTCCCCGACTGGAGCGGGAATCGAACCCGCACTCCGAGGCTTACGAAACGCCTAGACGACTGACGCCGCTAACCGCACGGCCACGAAGCCCACATAGAGTAGAGGAAATTTGGAAATGAAATGCGTGAGATTGTTTCAGCCATTGGTTCACCTACACACAAAATTGCCAAATATTTAGTACAAGAATTCCAAAACATGCCTAAAAAATTTCACAGTAGATCTGTCAAGAATTCCGAACAATTCACAGAACTAGTACAGAATTTATCCGTTAACGACGATGAAATTTTAGTTTCATTCGACGTTAAATCACTATTTCCAAGCATTCCAGTTAAAGAGGCCATTAACCTACTAGAAGATTGGCTTCTGAACCAATATGAAGATTCAAATTCAGATTGGATTAAGAAAGTTCGTACATACATCAAATTAACCAAACTTTGTATGGAAGAAAATTATTTTTCGTTCAGAAATGAAACCTACAAACAACTTAATGGTGCCCCCATGGGCAATCCACTTTCTCCATTTTTAAGTGAAATTTTTATGGCAAATTTGGAAAAACGCTTAGAAAACAACAAACAGCTTCCTGAAGTCTGGTGGAGATACGTTGACGACGTGTTTAGCATTGTTAAGAAACATCTTTTACCTGAAATCTTGAACAATATCAATAATGCACACAAAAACATCGAATTCACTTGTGAAATTGAACAGAACAACCAACTACCATTTTTGGACATACTCATCGTAAAACAAGAATCAACACTTTCCTTCGAAATTTACAGAAAACCGACACACACTCAACGCACTATTCCAAATTCATCAAATCACTCACATCAACACAAAATTGCATCCTTCAATCACATGATACACCGAATGCAGACACTTCCACTTAGTGAAACAGGAAAAACGAAAGAACTTAATTACATTTTCGAAACAGCACAGTTGAACGGTTACACAAAACAAACAATACAACAGATCATCAACAAAAAGACACAACAACAATACAGACGTTCTTTGACTACACTGACACGGACAGAACCTACACTTAAACGGATAACTGTGAACTACAACAATGACACCAAAAAACTCCGACCAATTCTCAGAAAGTTTGGTTTTGAATTAGTTTTCACAAGCAAAGCTAACCAACTTCAAACTCTCTTAGGATCTACGAAAGACCCGTTGGACAACTTAACAAAATCTGGTGTTTACAAAGTAACATGTAATCACTGTGACAAAATATACATAGGACAAACAAAACGCACACTCAACACACGATTCAAAGAACACATAACGGAAGTATCAAAAGCACACAAAGACACAGACAAGGGACTCATTCATCATTTTAAATCTAAAGTTGCTGAACATATTTTCAATGAAGGACATTTTATTACCCGTTGCAAGAAAATAGAGAGCGAAAATGGTGCAAAATCGTTAATAGTCCTCCGCTGGTATGTCTAATCGTTATGGTGTCTTCTACAATAAGTGCGCGAATTGGCCAAGGAATACTGCGCCGAAAACACCAAAATGATTTTTCTTACAGGCGGAGATGTATGGGCGCTTGCGCGTACAAATTTTCGCGCAACGCATAATATGAATACTTCAAATATTAAACTCTTACGACACATTACAAACCCATGGAAACTTGATGTTGCAGAAAGTTTAGAAATTTACAAACAAAACAATAAAAAACTACTTAACAAGGATCAGGGCAATGGGTACACGTGGCTGTTTAAATTTTTACCTAACACACACAAAACATTACACAATACACAAAACACAAATTGACTACCTACCAAATCGGCAGGAAAAATAACACAACAAACACCAATTGACTACCTACCAAATCGGTAGGAATTTTCCTAGCTTTAGGTATCTTATTGACACCCTGTTTTCTAACAGGCAGATACACCCCCTTTTTTACAAATATGTACCTACAATTTTGTACCTACATTTTTATACCTACACTTTTACCCACACACGTACCCACACATACACTCCTAGTATAAATACCACAACGAATGCGAGGTTTTCTTCAGTCAGTCGAGCACTTGACACTGAAGAAGTCTGTAAGTCACAGACGAAATAGGCCTATCTGTCCGAAGATAAGCACAGTAGTAGAATTAAAAGGAATTTGCTCGTCCTTTCTAGTTTTTCTTTAAAAGAGTTATTCATTTTTTATTTTCTTTTGCAAAAGTAAAGTATTAGTGAAGTGTTTTTAAATTAAACTAGAGTCTGAAGTAACGTTTTGGTGCCTAAACGTTGACCAAACGTATCATGGTGTCTATGGTAGAAGAATATAATTAGAAAAAAAAACATTATCGCTAATTCACAGTAAATAACAGTTATCTATTCTTTCATTTAATGCTAAGCGCAAAATGTTCTATCAGGGGTCATTTCCCCCTACAAATTGTAGGTGAAAAGTACCCAAAATATGGGTGTTTCTCGGAAATTATTTTTTTTCTGGACCACCCGATAGAACATTTCCCTCTTAGTACCAAATGAAAGCCAACTACTGAATAATTGAATAAACCGGTAAAAAAGTAATCGATGAGAAGAGTAGAGTGTGGCGTCTGTTTCTCTGTGCCCTTAGCTTTCATTTGGTGGATCACTTAGCGATACTGATAAATCGTCTGACTTTTGCACGTTATTATGCATTTTCAAACAAAAATTATTATTAACATTAATATTTACTCAATAATGCTACTAAGCATAAATAAAAGTGTTTTGTGAATCATAGGGGAACTTACGTATTTTCGGCAGTTTTGTTCTCTTCGTCATGGGGGTTTTTTTGAAACCTGTAGGTCTCAGAATTGGGCTCAAATCCTTCCCAACCAAGCTGAGTTATATGCCCAAATTTCAGACAATTCGGCCCACAAAAACCCCCCATGACGAAGAGAACAAACCGGCCGATAATACCCTTCGTCACCCTATATCACATACCCTCGATTTTTCTCTGCTAGTAGAATTTCTTGAAAAGTTTCTGAGTATAAAACAAATTGTCTGTCTAAAACCCTGCAGGAAGTGATTGAGAGACTATTGGTAGAATGCTCAAATTGTAATTTGGATTTCAGGTTTTGGGGAAATTTCGGTGGCAGGCTATCATTCATTATCAACATTATCATTATCATCATCATTATCATTCATTATCATCATTAGGCTGGCTGAACATTATATAACATTACATCAATACAATATTACGACTATTAGATCATTCTTCATCTTGGGATAATATCCCAAATTGGACAGCGTCTGCTTCTCAACTCAGTTTTCTATGAGCACTTCTACCGCTATTCACAGAGAGATTTCTTCCAGTCTTATAGTGATTAGTTGATTAGTTTTCCATTTTCATTCTAAAACTAAATTATATTTATATTTTGTGATGTGATGTGTTATATATATGATACAGTTTATTACCCAACATCTATTTTTTTTTCATTTTACGTAAAAAAATGTTAATGACCAAACGGAATATTAGATCCTTATTAATCTATAAATAAAGTAATGGATTCATTGTGGCTTCTTGACTACCAAAATTTAGCACAAAAGTCAGTCGCATAAAAAAAGCATCCAAAAGATCTGGCCTGAACCCCCAAACAAAAGGCCCCCGGAAACCGGAAAGACACCCGACGAATGAATCGCGAAACGGAATCGCTCACTTGACAAATTCAAGTGTGCGAAAACAAACGGAAAAGAGAGGCTATTTTCGAGGAAAAGGCACCAATTCTCCCATGAAAGCCATCATAATTTGTGCCGAATGAAAACACACAATAGACAATGGGGCTCCTTGTGCCGTTTTCTGGCAGTCAGTGGCGCTTTGGGGTGAGTTGGCGCGCGCCGTTCACTGGGCCCACCGAATTGTGTCAGCTGTGTACCTGCGGTTCAAGGTGGATTCTTCGGCAAAAAAGAAGCCTCTTACGACTGCTTCCCACCAGGACGCGTGCTAGCAGGCACTGTACCGTACCTACTACCTACTTAGCGCACATTTGGGCCCACCCGAAAAAAAGGAAACATATTACGCCGGATGTCGTGGACGGAAGCACGAGAAAAATGAAAATCTCTTGTCCCAATCCTAATGGGCGGGAGGGGTTCCGAAAAGCGTCAAAAAGCAGCAGAAACTCTAGGATGCCGGGCATCAGTCGCTGCAGGTGAACGAATGTTTTCCTTTCTTTGCGAAAAACGCCGGAATATACAAGCGCGACAATGGCGGTGTGTGCATCTAAAGCATGTTGAGAAATTGCCAGGACCTTGTGCGGTGACGGCTTGTATAAATGCATGAATGGGGTATATCGCCTACATTGTGTCAAACAAGTTATTTTGAATGATGTAAAACTGTAGAATAAATGAATCAATCAATATTCATCCTAAAATAAGAACACATTTTTTGTATCAAATACATATAGAATAAACACCGCTAGCCATCATGGTTTCCCATAGCGGAAATCATCATGGTTACAGGTCGCAAGCCCTGGTAAAGTGTGGAACGTTTTGATGGCTGTGATCCCTGACCATCATGACAGCTAGGTAACAGTTTGACAGCTTCACCCTGTACAAAATGCGACGAGGGGTGATTCGACAAATCGCTCCCATACAAACTTCAAATTGATTTTTTAATAGGTTCCCGGGCACCAAAATTCATAAAAATTTGGATTTCGGCTCAGTTTCGCATGCAGATTCAGAATATGGAATTATCTCAACACCGCTAAAAACGCCAATTGCGATTATACCTACTGGTATAGTCGTGGTTCAACAGTGGTGGCGCCGCTTTTCGCTTGTGTTCGGCCTAGGTGGTTTGTTTAGGCAGTGCGGGTAGGTCTGTATGTACTTCGTACGTGCAGTGCGCACGGCTTCAGCATTGTGGTTACTTGGGTAGTGTAGGATAATTCGGTTTGGGACTGAGGGGGTCGTCATTGATTCTGCCGACACCATTGAGTGCTCATTGTTGGCGGTTGTGTTGGTGACGATTTCTTCAGCCTTTATTATCTCATTTATACCACGCACAAACTTTGGGAAGAGGGACTGCTTTGTAATGCAAGAGAGGGATTTAAACTCTGCGTTACGGGTTGGGTGAGGTCATGCAGATAGAAGCAACCCAAGTGACCGTGCGGCTCGGGTCGTGATGGATGCATGAGTGCAGTGTGTGTGGGGTGCGCTATCCTGTGGGTGCAGTTGAGTCCGGGTTGGAGTGGAAAGAGACCCTTCTCTACCCTAGATCGGTTTCGGTTGTACGGGCGGCATTGGCGAAACTACGAATTTTCGCCAGGGGGTGCCCTACAAACAAATATTCATTAGTTCATCCATTCATCATTCTTCACCCGATATTTCATAGTAATGCATTTAAATTCTAGGGGGTGCCTGGCAACTATAACTGGCGGGGTAGTGTTTGTCTTATTTGTGACGTGTTGTGCGTGATTTGCGGCCCGAGCTGCGTGGTTACTTGGGAAGTATTGTGCTCTGCAATCTAGATTTTGGTTTTAAAGTGAAGCTATGGCTGGGCTGTGCCTCGGATTTGTTGGGCGCAGGTCGGGAGAGCTGGAGGCGGTTTTTGCTGGAGGGTTTGTACGATTGGTTATTCACTGGTGGTGGCCAGCCGATCGAATGTTCACGCAGCCCGTCATTTGGTTCTTGGGGTTTGTGCTCTCGAGGTTCGGACCAACACTAACACACACACACACACACACACACACACACACACACACACACACACACACACACACACACACACACACACACACACACACACACACACACACACACACACACACACACACACACACACACACACACACACACACACACAAGTACTTGCTGGTGGTATTAGAATAACAAATTTGGTGTATGTTTGTGCTAACTGTGTCGCTGAATGGCGATAGGTTAGGTACGAACACGAGAACGACTAGAATAACAAATTTAATTTTAGAATAACAAATTTGGTGTATGTTTGTACTAACTGTGTCCATAGGCGAAACTACTGGGGGTGCCGGGGGTGCCAGGCAACCCCTAGCATTTTAATGCATTGCTATGAAATATGGGGTGATGAATGATGAATGGATGAACTAATGAATATTTGTTTGTAGGGCACCCCCTGGCAAAAATTCCTAGTTTCGCCAATGACTGTGTCGCTGAATGGCGATAGGTTAGGTACGAAAACGAGAATGACTAGAATAACAAATTTAGAAGCGACAAAAAGTGCATGAGCACAATAGCAGAAGAGCGCATGAGCGCATTGCCCCCCCTGAAGCAGTCGCATATCAGTGGTACCAGGGGGATCGTGGCGTCAAGGTGTAGCAGAGTTTTTCCAATCGGTTTTCTCTGCTTGGGAGGTTGGGAGGAAAAAAACACACACACACACACACACACACACACACACACACACACACACACACACACACACACACACACACACACACACACACACACACACACACACACACACACACACACACACACACACACACACACACACACACACACACACACACACACACACACACACATGCACCTACAACTAGCTGTAAAAGACCAGTGGGCGGGACAATGGTGCCTACCCAACAGTTGTAGGTGGGGTGTTTGGCTTAGCTACATGACTTGGTCCGGAAAGCCCATAAACATCAATTGGTAGACGTATTGCCTAGTGAAAAGACAACGCAGGTGGGCGAAAGCCAGGGGATGCGATGATAATAGCAGAATAGCAGAATAGCAGAATAGAAATACATATAGAATAAACGGCATTTTTTGTTTAACCAGTCTGACCAGGGATGCTATATATATGAAAATTGTAAGGGGATCGCTTTGTAATTTGTGCATAGTAAATATTTGTAATGAAAGCCAAAATGGCGTATAAAAGTTGAAAATCAATCAGAATTTTTTTACCGATAACATAAAATTCACCTCGAGTTACCAAAATCAGTAAGAAACTGTATCAAATATCAGAAGAATACTTTATTGTGTAGTTTTTAAACTTTAAAACACGCAAATTACACTGCACAACGTTTTTGAAATCAATTTCATATACTCAACTGCGACCTCAGTTTCTGAAACTACCTATAAACAGTGTTGAGAATACTCACTTGCAAGAGTGATACTCACTTGCCTCTATCTCAGTCCAGAAGCATGCTATCAAAAAATGATGTTTGAAGGACTTTTAGATTGTAGTTTAATCTAAAAGTTTGCCGAATAAAGTAAAGATCGCAGACGCATACCAAAGTTGTGAGAGAGCTGTGAGTACGAGGTGAGTAAAATTCGTGTAATTCATACTCACCTTGTGCTCTCACCTCTCTGATGGTTTTGGTATGCATCTGCGACCTTTAGTTTATTCGGAAAACTTTTAGATTAAACTACAATCTAAAAGTCCTTCAAACATCATTTTTTGATAGCATGCTTCTGGACTGAGATTGAAGCAAGTGAGTATAATTTTTCCCTAGTGAGTATTCGCAACACTGCCTATAAACACTTGCAAAACAATTTTGGGATTTTTCTTATTTCGAAATTTTTATTTTATGCAATAATAAACTGTTTGGCTAAAAATTGGTGTTATATGATTTTATCTTATAATTATTTAGAATTTCTGAATTACTGCTTCAGACAAAATATATTTGATTGCACATTTTTTGTGATCATGCCGAGAAAAGATGTTCAATTTTGCATAATGTTTAATTGGCATCCATAATTTTAGATGATTATATTTGACAAAAATCTATATGAGTAACTTTGCTGAACATTGCAATGATATAATTTTCCGTCATATTTTGCTGGTATGAAATATCTTTACTTTTACTCCAGTTGTCTTGCAATACCTATATATTTTATCTGATAATTCTCGTGTTTGTACAGAATTTTATGAAAATATGGTGGAATTTGAACCGATTTTTCACGTTTGGACATAAGTTCTACCCGTTGAAACAAGTGGAAAAACAATAAGAACCATACAATACCGCCCTGTCTATTTTACCCCACCTCTCGACTTTACCCTCACCACCCCCACACTTAAACATCATTTTCATACAAAGAGGGAGAGCTATTCAGTGCCAACGTTATAATGACGGCCAACAAATGAAGGTCACAGAAGCGTTTGAGCAGGCCCCAGGGGTTCCAGAGGGGGGAGGTGGGATTTTCAGGGTATAGTTCTAGAGCAGGGTTCAGTAGGTCTCAGGGGAATTTCTGAGCGACTCAAGGGATTTCAGTGTGGTTCCAGGAGTTTTGAGTGGCATTCTAAGGGGGTTCCAAGGGGTTACATTCTCTGGGGCTCAGCGAGTTGCAGGAGAGGATCCAGAGGGCATCAAGGAGCTTTAGGGGTTCTCATGGGATTCCAGGGAGGTTCAGGGGTTGCAGGAAGTTCCAGGAGGGGGACTCAGAGGCGTTTCAGGAGGATTCCAATTCCAGAGAGTTCCAGGGGATCAAAGGAGCATTTTAGGATATCTCAGGGGGTTTCAGGGGGTCCCAGGAGGTCCCAGGAGCTTTTCAGTAGCTGGAATTTTAGGGGCGTTTGAGAGGGTCTCAGGGACTTTCAGGAGGTCTCAGATGGTACCAGGGATTTTAAAAGGTCTCAGGGGTGTTCCAGGGGATCTTTTGAGTAGGTACGAGGATACTCTATGCCCAAGGAATTAAAGGAAATTCGCACTACGAAAATAACGTGAATCAACCGGAAATTTCAATTGTATCTTTTTTTCTGAATTATGATTATTAATTTGAACCAAAATAACTCAATACAATAGTTATACGATCATGTTTTAGCAATAGTTCTGCCACATACGACAGATATGCGAACACCATCCGCAGTGAACCTGGGGACTTCAAGACGATTATGCAAGTGCAATGCTGGGTGAACAAAGAGGGAAAACAAACAATCAGCAGAACCTGCCGACAGAGAACCACCTTTCATCTAGCCCAAACCCAGCGCAATCTCCAGCGAAAGAATGGCGCTGACTGAGGACAGAAATATGAAGTAGAAAAAAGTGCCTAGCAAAGAAAAAGCCATGTTCCTGTGTTTCAGGAAAAGAAAAATTATTTCCTCTTCCACGACAAATGCAATAGCCAGGTAAATTGCGGTTGGTTAATCCAACTCTCCAACTGCAACGTTTCGCTGTTGGCTGCTTCCATACCAAGTTGCGACCCCGTGCGGATCGCTTTTTGTACCCACCCTTTCTTACGACCAACGAGCGCAAATATAGTGCAGTCAAAGTGCATTATTAGAAGCAGGAAAGTGCAGCAAAGCAAGTATATCTTCCATAACACGCGTACCTCTGTGGCTGCAAAAAAAATCTCCATGCACTTCAACCTTCCCAACACATGCATGGCGGAGCAGGACTATTTATTAACATATCACCGTAATAAACAACAAACGTGTTCACGTACGCCTCTAGAAATGAGCAGCGTGAACTGGAATACATTAAATACGCCGCAGGTATCGCTCGTCATGTACCTACTCCGTCTTATGACTCTACCGTGGCGCGCGTATTTCGTCTGGCATTCCGAGACCAAAGAAGGCGGTACTCACGCCCTTCAACACTTGAAGTCCCCAAGGCATAAAATGCAGCGCAATGGCATCCGTCAAGGCGCCATGTTGGTTGCAAATTTCATTATTGAGGAAAAAAATGGAGGATTAATGGTTGCTGTGAAATACTTGTGGTTCGATTTGGAAAAAGGATTTCCAAGGTTTTAAAATTTTTATCACAACTCTTCAGAACACAATGCACTATATTCTACATGCACCAGTATTGACTATGTTGGGTTATGCGACTTTTTCCGGTAAAACAATAAAAAATATTGAAAAACTCGTATACACTAAATACACTTGATGAACCCTGTAACAACATATTTTTCCCGATTATCTTCCAAGTTTTATTTTTTGGCCATGTACTACTTACAGCAGGTTTACAGCACTCCAACGTCATCAGTGATTCGAAGCTCTCGCTGCCCAAGCAAAGTCTGACAGCAAATTGAAAACAAATTTTGATGTTGTGATATTGAGTAAGTTCTACCAGAAGCTCAACGCATCCCGCAAAGGCTACGTGCCGCAAGCCGAAATTTGCAGGAATAAGGATGGGAGCCTCCTGACGGACAAACGTGAGGTGATCGAAAGGTGGAAGCAGCACTTCGACGAGCACCTGAACGGCGAAGAGAATGTAGGCACGGAGAACCAAGGCAGCGAAGGAAATGACTATGTTGGTGTAGCAGAGGACGGGAACGAACCAACTCCCACGCTGAGGGAAGTTAAGGATGTCATCCACCAGCTCAAAACAACAAAGCGGTTGGTAACGACGGTATCGCAGCAGAACTCATCAAGATGGGCCCGGAAAAATTGGCCACCTGTCTGCACCAGTTAGTAGTCAAGATCTGGGAAACCGAACAGCTACCGGAAGAGTGGAAGGAAAGGATAATCTGTCCCATCCATAAGAAAGGCGACAAGTTAATGTGTGAGAACTTTCGAGCGATCACCATTTTGAATGCCGCCTACAATGTGCTATCCAAGATCATCTTCCGTCGTCTTTCACCTAAAGTAAATGAGTTCGTGGGAAGTTACCAAGCTGATTTCATCGACGGCCGGTCGACAACGGACCAGATCTTCACCATACAGCGAATCCTCCAGAAATGCCGTGAATACCAGGTCCCAACGCACCACCTGTTCATCGACTTCAAGGCGGCATACGACAGTACCCGCACAGGAGAAAATAACTGAAGAATAACTTACTCAGGTATGAAAAACCGAATACCTACAACCTAAATGAGGTATCAAGTGGCCCTGCATAAGAGGTAAAATACCTAAAATAATAACTGGTGTGTATTCTGTGCATAACGCGTGAATAATGACGTCAGGTATGGCTATACCTAAATAATAATCGTCGATTTTTCCATACAAATAGCGATTTTTTCATAATTGAATAATACCTCAAGCAGTCCTCAACACCAAACGTATAACTCGTTGAGATATTTCATCAATACCTACAAAATACCAAAATAAGTTATTTGCAATACCTGGATAACCGACCAATACCTTGTCTTGGTATGATACCTGACTTTGGTATGCTCCAGTTATGTGGCAGTTACTCATTCCTGCTCGGGTATCGACCGCACAGAGCTATGGAAAATCATGGACGAGAACAGCTTTCCCGGGGAACTTACCAGACTGATAAGAGCAACGATGGACGGTGTGCAGAACAGCGTAAGGATTTCGGGTGAACTATCCAGTTCATTCGAATCTCGACGGGGACTACGACAAGGTGATGGACTTTCCTGCCTACTATTCAACATCGCCTTGGAAGGTATCGCGGATACTTCTTCGAAGTTGACTACAAATGTGTCACCAGCTGTCTTGTTTTTGGTGTTTCTCCGTGCGTTTTATTGGAAGTGAAAACATTTTCTCTATTTTTTAATACCAAAAAGCATAATAAACTGACATCTAAAATGAAGGTCACTACGTAGTTGAATACTTTTCATGTTCCAATAAAAAATTATCAATATTTAGAAGAGATTAAATTTTCATTTATTCAGTATAACATATAATTCAAGATAAAACTGAATCAACATTATTTCTCCATAATACACGGTTCGTGGCTGCCGTTCTCCATCCTCGGTCATGCCCGATGCTCGCCAAGTCACGCTCCATCTGATCCGCCCATCGTGCTCTCTGCCCTCCACGCCTTCTTGTGCTAACCAGATCTGTCGTGAACACCAAATTTGCAGGGATATTGTCCGGCATTCTTGCAACATGCCCTGCCCATCGTATCCTTCCGGTTTTGGCCACCTTCTGGATGCTGGATTCGCCGTAAAGTGCAGTGAGCTCGTGGTTCATCCTTATCCGTCACACACCGCCGAAGATCGTCCTTAGCACGCGTCGCTCGAAAACTCCGAGTGCTTGCAGGTCCTCCTCAAGCATGGTCCATGTCTCATGTCCGTAGAGGACCACCGGTCTTATCAGCGTGTTGTAGCGTGTTGGAGCCCGTAGTAGGCCCGACTTCCGCTGATGATGCGCCTTCGTATTTCACGGTTCACGTTGTTGTCAGTCGTCAGTAAAAATCCGAGGTAGACTAATTCCTCCACCACCTCGAAGGTATCACCGTCTATCGTAACATTACTACCCTGACGGATACGGTCGTGTTCGGTTCCGCCTACCAGCATGTACGTTGTTTTTGAGGCATTCACCACCAGTTCGACCTTTGCTACTTCGCGTTTCAGGCGAGTGTACAGCTCTGCCAGCGTTCCACATGTTCAGGCGATAATGTCCATGTCGTCCGCAAAGCACACAAGTTGACCGGATTTTGTGAAAATCGTTCTCCGGGTGTTGAGCCCGGCTCGTCGCATCACACCTTACAGAGCGATGTTGAAGTGTAGGCATGAGAGTCCGTCACCTTGTCGCAGCCCCGGCGAGATTCAGATGAACTAGATAATTCACTCGGGCAGCTACATTATCGCTCAACTAAAAATTAGAAATTAGCAATAAACTTGATCAAAATCGCCTAACACTTTGCATGGATGAAGCAATAAAAATTTCGGTTTTTGTTGAATAACTGGCAATCCTATGGATATTTTTCAATAGTTTTTTGTGCAGATGATAAAAAGTAGTAACATCTCTCTGTTATCAAAGACTTTGATAGTTTTTAATATTTTATCTGTGAGATATTGGCTATTGCTAATTTTTGCCGTTTCAGTGCGCGATAATATTTTAGTCGTTCACTCGAAACCCTTACGCAGTTTTGCACACCGTCCATCGTTGCTTTAATCAGTCTAGTCAGCTTCCCAGGCCCGAGCAGAGGGGAATATCAAACTAATAACTATCAAATCACATAATTTGTTTTTATATCTTGTTTTGTTATTATTAACTTATCAAGGCATAAGTTTTCCATAACATGTTTTGTTTGACAATCATATTTTGTTATGATCAAGCTATTGATATATACCCATAAAATAATATTTTAATCATATGTTTTGTTATGGAACAAATTTTATTATTATACTATTGAGAGTGTACAAATATTTAATAAACAATAGCACAACAATAACAAGTTTTGAAATTGAAACTACATCATTCAAGATTTTGTTTACAACCCATTGTTTACAGCATACCGTGTGTATGATCTAATTAGTTCCTCTAATTAGGACTGAACGAGCATTTCAGTTTATTGTTTTATAAGCACTTCGATAATTATGACCTATTTTATGTTCTTTTTTTAGTATTTAGTTACGTACACTGTAGTGCATAATTGATCGGACGAACGCCGATTTTCATACAAAATGGCCATGTTTGAGATGTTGTAACTATGGTTTGCTTTGATGGATTGAGCTGAATTTTTGACACGGAACTACTAATATGCAGAATTTTACGTGTACAAAGTACAAAATGTTTTCGTTCACAGGCCTGGGCGTGACAAGGCGTTGAAAAATGTGCAAAAGTGATCGGACAGCGATATCCCTTTGATTTATACGCGTGCCGTTGTCCGAACTTTTACTATGTGACATCAAACTAAGAGGGGGCCGTAGAGTAGTTGCCTACACGTCTGACTGATAATCAGATGGTCATGGGTTTGATTCCCACCCCTTCCACCCTTTAGTATTAAGGGAAGCCGTCTACGGACGTAAAAAGAATAGGAAGTCCACGGACAATAAAACTGTCAAATTGAAAAACATGTCGATATAGCAGAACTGAAAAATGTAAACTCCACCGTAGTCGATAAAACAGAACTGAGAAAAGCATTGTAAACTCCATTGGGAGTATAAACAGAAATAGGTTGAACATATAGACTCAGATGCTGGTCCATTAGTAGGTGGTGCACAAAAGAACAGCACCACCGATCAGAAAGAAGAAGAAGAAGAAGAAGAAGAAGAAGAAGAAGAAGAAGAAGAAGAAGAAGACATCAAACTAATCATAACTAATTTTGCTTTCGGATTGTTATCAATAACTTTCAAATAACAACATTTGTTATTGAAATATTTCCCAAATTCATTGTTATTATGTTGTTATCGAACTAACAAAACATGTTATTAAATTGGTCTTCCAGGAACATTTTTTTGTTATGATTTTTGTTATTTTGCCGCTTATGACAGCTAAGTTTATAACATATTTTGTTATGTTGATAACATGAAAATAACTTATTTCATTACTCAGTTATTTTGCCAGAATAACACATTTTCTTATGCTGTTGTTATTCCCATCTGCTCGGAAGCCGTTTTCGTCCATGATTCTCCATAGCTCTGCGTGGTCGATACTGTCGTATGCCGCTTTGAAGTCGATGAACAGGTGATGCGTTGGGACCTGGTATTCACGGCATTTCTGGAGGATTTGCCGTACGGTGAAGATCAGGTCCATTGCACAATGGTCCACGAACCATATTTACGAGGAAAGATGCATGCAGCGCCTTCAAATGATATTTTAGACAAATATGGTCTTCTACAAAGTTGTTCCTAAAAATAAGGCCTTCTTTTCAATATACATGAAAATAAGGGTGGTCCACATTTTCAAAGAAATTGGGAACCACGTTGGGAACCAAACTTTTTTATTTGCAAGTATAACTATATACATTCTTCGGAATAGTTGTAGATCTATCAATTTTGAACAAGTTTGCTGAAGACACTTTTATTGTAGCTTTAATATTGACCGATCTAGAGGTATTTTTCTGAATAAGCTTAGGGTGGTTCAAGAAAAAACGGTTTTCTGGCGTTAACTTTTTCAGTTTCGATTTTTCATCAAAGTCGCCCAAGAAACATTTGTAGAGCATTTGAAGACGCGTCGTTTCGTGCGCTAAGACGATCGATTATCTCTTTTGGTAGGCTTAAAAAATTATAGTTTTTTTTTTCAAAAGAAGAAATGATGTTATAAAACATACGAAAAAATTAGAGGGGTGTTGTTTTTGTAACTCAAGTAAAAAATACTTGAAAAGTGCCTATTTTTCTAGAAAATCATCAATATCTTTTGAACGGAATGACGTAGCAACATTCTCAGAGCACGAAAATGTGCGTTTTTAAAGCTCTAAAACTGGTTCTTAGACAACTTTGATGAGAAATTTGAAACAAAAATGATGATGATGATGAATGCAAATAAAAAAGTTTGGATACCAATTTCTTTGAAAATATGGACCACCCTAATTTTCATGTACATTTTAAAAAGGGCCTTATTATTAGGGACAACTTTGTAGAAGACCATATTTGTCTAAAAACTCATTTGAAGGCGTTGAATGCACGAATCGTAAATCTGATTCGTGGACCACTGTGCATTGTCAACCGGCCGTCGATGAAACCAGCTTCCCATGAACTCATTTGTTTTAGGTGACAGACGACGGAATAGCGCTTTGTATGCAGCATTCAAAGTAGTGATCGCTCTGAAGTTCTCACATTCCAAATGGTCGCCTTTCTTATGAACGGGGAAGATTATCCCTTCCTTCCACTCCCCTGGTAGCAGTTCGGTTTCCCAGATCCTGACTATCAGCCGGTGCAGACAGGTGGCCGACTTTTCTGGACCCATCTTGATGAGTTCAGCTGCGATTACCAGCTGCTTTGTTAGTTTTGAGCTGATGAATGGCATCCTTAACTTCCCTCAGCGTGGGAGTTGGTTCATTTCCGCCCTCCGCTGCACTGGTGTCGTCGTTTCCTCCTTTGCCGTGGTCTCCCGTGCCTACGTTCTCCATGCCATTCAGGTGCTGATCGAAGTGCTACTTCCACCTTTCGATCACTTCACGTTCATCCGTCAAGAGGCCTCCGTCCTTATCCCAGCACATTTCGGCTCGCGGCACGAAGCCATTACGGAATGCGTTGAGCTTCTGGTATAACTTCCGTGTTTCTTGGGAACGGCACAGCAATTCCATTTCTTCACACTCCGCTTCTTCCAGGCGGCGCTTTTTCTCCCGAAAGAGGCGGGTCTGCTGTTTCCACTTCTGCTTGTAACGTTCCACGTTCTGTCGGGTCCCTTGCTGCAGCATTACCGTCCGCGCTGCGTTCTTCTCCTCCAAAACCGTTCTGCACTCTTCGTCGAGCTCGGCAAGCCCCGTTGGATAAATGTGCGACTCGTGCTGACAAACAACATTTTGCAACTTGTTGCATAAATAAAAATTACGATACACTCATTATGCATTATTTATGAGAACCTTAAACCCAACCCTTTTATCTCTTGCTACACGCCCTAACCTCCCCTAACTCCACTCGCTACCGTAATCCGGGGTCAAATTGATCGCTTTAAAACAACTTTTGCGGATAACATTAGTGGTAATCCAAATTTTGCCAAAAGAATTTCTGCAAAATCAGTACTCAGTAGATCTCCAGGAAACCATGTGACAGAATTTTGTTCAACAAATTTAAACTTTAAGTTGAATAACTCCAAGAATCAAAAAATTGAAAATGCCACTCTTGGGTGAATTTATCAGCATATAATTGAGGAAATTGAAATTGGCATCTCCGTTTAAGGCGAAACTGGATCCATTTCCTCACTTTTTGGTTTTTGATTTTTTACAAAATAACGAAGCTATATTTTCAAAATCGGTTTTCGTACACATGTAGAGTATGGATCAAGGTATCTCCTGATTTTTTTTCGTGATGGAAAATGTATTTCGTTGTCGCAGAAACCATTTTTGAATAAAATTTCACCAAAAAATGGTTTCTGCAAAAATGGAAAATTCTCCCTTAGCGCCTAAAGGTAGGCAATTTATTTTGATATAAGTGATTTTTATCACAATAAAAGACTATTTCATCATAAAATGAACTTTTTTTTAACTTAATCATGTTCAGAATAGCTACATAGCTTCCCAACCAAGGCTCCACATAAATGTTTAAACAGAAAATTTACAGGAAGTCATATTGTCAATCGATTGTTTAGTAGCAATCAGACGCGCCAACTTGGTTAAATTATTGGGGGGGCAAAGCCTGGTTTTTCTGATTTTTTGTATGGGAAAATCGAAAAATCGTCAAATATTGGGGGGGGGGGGGGCAAATCCATGGGTGGGTACTCGGTTTACTAGAGGAAACTCCAGTGAACCGCAGTTCAACACACACCTCGTTGTTTCCACTTTTGGTGAATTGGTACAAAGTTGTCCTTGCTCCAAGTGATCTTACAATTGCTTGTAATTTTCCATATAGGACATTTTCCACGAAATTCCCTTCCCGGGAAGAGTGGACATCTGATTATCTGGAGAGAAGTATTTCAGACGACATCGTATGTTACACTGATGGCTCCCTTCTCGAAGGTCGAGCAGGTGCTGGTGTTTATTCTCGTGAGCTAAGGCTGTATCAGTCTTATTCACTTGGTAGACACTGCACCGTTTTTCAGGCCGAAATCTTTGCTCTTATGTGTGGAGTACAATCAGCACTTCAGCAGCACGTAATGGGCAAAGTAATATACTTCTGTTCAGATAGCCAGGCTGCTATTAAGGCACTTGCTTCGGCCAACTCGAGGTCGAAGATAGTTATCGCTTGTCGAACTCAAATCGAGGAGCTGAATTCAGCAAACGCTGTTCACCTTGTATGGATTCCTGGCCATTCTTCCATCCCTGGAAATGAATTGGCTGATGAGTTAGCTCGCACTGGAGCATCACATGACTTTATTGGCCCTGAGCCAGCTAGTCCGGTATCCAAGTGTTGGGTGAAGCTTCAGATTGACACCTGGGCTGCCACTCAGCACAAACAATACTGGAATAGTTTGGAGTCATGTCGTCAAACAAAATTGTATTGTACTGAGCCATCTCTAGGGGTGGCAAAGTATCTAACAAATCTGTCAAAGCAGAATTGCAGCATGCTGGTCGAAGCATTGACTGGCCACTGCCGACTCAGTTATCACATGGCGAATATTCAGCAAGCTGATTCATTTGCCTCTGATAGCTGTGAATCCGATTATGGAACTTCGTATCATTTAATATGTAGCTGTCCAGTTTTTGCGCAATTGCGTTTCCGAGTACTCGGGAAACACTTATTAAGTGAAACTGACTTCAGAAACCTGAAGCTTCAGGACGTTCTGTTGTTCTTGACCCGCTGTGGTAAAGAGCCATAGGCTATCTTTACGCTTTATGCGTTATCACAGTGTTTGAACCCATTGTGGTACGCTTATGCGTTATTACAGTGTCCTTTTCAGGACGCTATGTGAACCCATTGTGGTACGCTTTTGCGAGTACGACGATCCTATTCCCTTACTTGTCCTTTCCCATGTCCTATCCTTTTTCCTTCCCTTCTCCGTCAGGTAAATGATGAATAGAGCCGACCTACTGATACCTGATAATACATTGCAAATTCCTAAAAAAAATAAGCAAAACTAACTTTTCCAAAAAAAATAAAAGTCTTCACTCATCTCTAGACATGATCTATGAACTAGATGAGGTAAAAATTTAAGATCAGTACGACGCTTAAGAGTTCCTAGTATGGAATTACGATGTACATAGTAGCCGAATGATCGATTTCACCCCGTTGATCAATTTGACCCCGGTTTACGGTACTTCTTTTCCGTTAACCAACCTTACATCTAAACTTAAGTAACTGTTTTGGGCACAATCAAATTCCAATTAGGTAACGTTACCTAAATGAAGGTACCAAAATAAATGTAACCCAAATGGATTCTAACTAAATGAAGACACGTAAACTCTGTCAGTTTAATTCTTGCAATGGACTTCAGCAAATTTCTGCCTCAATAGAAGTGCATAAGGCAATGTAATCCAAACACTCGGCAGTGTGATCCGGCGTATATTTATGCACCAATGGCTGACTTAATCGAAAAGTGGATTTTTACCGGAGCTGAATGCGAACTCTCGGGCGGGATGACATCTGGACACTGTGGCCGAAAATTCCCACAAAGCGCTCATCACTCGCATGAAAACCCGCTTAGCTCATGGACACAAATCGGAAAAATGCAAAACGCTATTGAAAATGTGCGCACAGTTGGAAAAAGTCGTTCTCTGCACGCACAAAAAATAAAGCCCACGAATACATCAACCCGGGGACGTGGACCGGCGAAATGTGTTTGGATATGTTTGACATGACGAAATGATTGAATATTTTTTTGTTATTTCGCAGGTTCGTCTCATCTGGTTCTATTCGGTTGTTGGATTGGAATCGGTTTATTGCAAGCCTCCGTGCGGCGCTGGCAGACGAAATAAAAATTTCATTTTTGCATATCCATTTGAAATTCAAATAATAAAATAAAATTTTCGCTCATAAAATGAAATAAAATAAATTTGAATAATTGATTCCACCGTTGGTCGGTACACACACAGCTTTTGCGTCGTGAGCTTTTTTTCCTATGCATCTACTGGAAGCTGCCATTTTTCCTCCTTTCAACGGAATTTATCCACGTGATGCCCTTCGGTTCTGATCGGAGCACACCTTTCATCGCCCTCGTCGTCGATACCCGATGCACATGGTTCAATGCTGACATTTCTGATTTATTCATCAAATTTTGCCAATTCAGTCGGACTTGGCGCGTAAATACGGCGTCACTCAGGTGCAGCTTTCCATTACACACAATGCCACGTGCACGGCAAATGCACTTGACTATAATCAAATTCGTTCATTTCGTCCATTTGACTTTTTGCTTCCCAGGGCCGATTACAATGAAAGCTTGTGCTGAATTCCACTTTTTTCTTGATGGATATGTATGGATGGCGGAGCGCCTCGAGTTTATTATAAAAATAGTGAATTGAGAAAAAATCCACCAATAAAATTTTTCAATGATTGGTTTTAATTTTTCTTCAGAAGGTTCAGAAGGTGTAAGTATTTGTGCAAAAACAAAAAAAAAAACAGTTTTCTCGCTCAAAATTTTCTTATTTGGTTTTGAAGAACGATCAGCGTGTTTTCATAACTCTATGGCATGTCCCGAACGTATTTGGGCTAGTTTAAACTTAAAACGATAGAGAACACTGCATTTTTGAATATGTACCAATTTGATTTGCTCTTTAACTTTGCATAAAGTCATTCGGTCCATTGGCGTAACCAGCTTTCTCTTTTTTCTTATTTACTTTTCTAAACAAACACGCGAAAGAGACTCGCCTCTGTCACGCTTTGTTATGATCGAATAGCAAGAGAGCTTTGTGAGAAGTGATTCTGTAAAATTACGGTTCGGTTGGGTATCACGTAATTTAGATCTTATTTAGATTACTAGCCTCTGCCCAGTAAACTCCTAACTCTACCACCCTGTGATACCAGGCAGAAACTGCGAATAATCTTAAGGACGATCGGGTGACCAAACCTTACGGGAGATTTGGTCGTAGGCTGACAGGGAACGAAGTTAAACCTGAGCGTCTGATCTCCAGGAGGAGCGGCTCTCAACAACGTCTTTTCCCCATGCTAGGGGTGACTGGTCGACGTCCCAGTGTCGAGGAAGCACTCTGATCACAATAGTGTACAATGTTCCTCCAGAAAGTAGTGTGTTGTTGGTGTCTGGGCCTGCGAGCTATCCGTAACAATATATGCAATTGAATCAGCAATTGAATAATACGACAACGACCCCAGCGATCAAATAGGTCTTGCGATTCGAAACTCGGTACGCGAAACTGCCGATCTCTCAATTTTATTCGGAGTTGCGGGTGCTCCCTCGAAGATCTACTGAAAGACTACAGGTTCGATATTGTAGTATTCAGGAGTTGAGTTGGACAGGATGCCTGGTGTGAACGTTTAGCAGTAATCATACTATCTACCAGAGCTGTGGCAACTCACACTAGCTGGGAACAGCTTCCATCGCGAGGTACGTGATCGGTTGGTGGCCGATCTGCGAAAGAATGTTCTTTTATTTTAGCCAGTGTTGAAAATGCCACTGCAAAATACCTAGATTCAATCACAGTGCTTGAAAAATGAAGCGTTTTTCTCCAAACGAAGCACAATTCGCTCCTGTTTGACCGACGCTTCCCAAGTAAAATTTTAAGTTTTGTTCGGCTCTATAAGAGATCTTCATGATCAATTTTATAAAACTTGCGATAAAACTGATTTATGATGATGATGATGATTGAGTACCCATCATCAGCGCAAGGATTACCTATGGCTGCAGAGTCATACCGGAAGGGAATGATCTACCTGATGGTTTGTTGTAGCAGAGTAAGCTAAATTCACTGGAAACCTTCGGAAGACAACACGATGGTTAAATAAAAGAAAATCGGGTTAAGTACGGTTCCTTTGAATTCCACTAAGAATTTGCATCCTTTGACAGATACGTATTTCGACCTCAACTGTAAGGTCGTCTTCAGTGTCTTGTACTTGACTCGACTGAAGAGATCCATCGCATTCTACACGTCTCATACAGCATAGGTAAAAATAATAGTTAGCTTAATCTAGGCAGTATTTTTTTTTTTTTTTTTTTTTTTTTTTCCAGCATGCAATATATTAACCTCCACCATAGAATAGGTAAAAATTTCCCTCCACCTCCGAATAGGTACATTTCCCTCCAGCACAGGATAGGTAAACAAAGTTCATGTATCACAGGTACATTATGAGACGCACGTCATACGAGAGTGCTTAGGGGGTAATAATTTGAAAAGCCACGAACTTCCATTGCCTTGATCCTTATTCAACAGCGTGTTAGGTACCTGTTTGTATATCTCTAGACTCTCAGCAACGTCCAATTTCCAAGGTGAAGTTACATTTCGCAAAATTTGAATATCCTCTGTAGTTACAGGGTGGCCCTCCTCAAAGACATGTTCAGCAACTTTCGACCTGAAATCGTATTCCAAACCTCTATTCACTGTCCTCTGCGCCTTTCCCAGTGAACGTGAATAGAGGTTTGGAATACGATTTCAGGTCGAAAGTTGCTGAACATGTCTTTGAGGAGGGCCACCCTGTAACTACAGAGGATATTCAAATTTTGCGAAATGTAACTTCACCTTGGAAATTGGACGTTGCTGAGAGTCTAGAGATATACAAACAGGTACCTAACACGCTGTTGAATAAGGATCAAGGCAATGGAAGTTCGTGGCTTTTCAAATTATTACCCCCTAAGCACTCTCGTATGACGTGCGTCTCATAATGTACCTGTGATACATGAACTTTGTTTACCTATCCTGTGCTGGAGGGAAATGTACCTATTCGGAGGTGGAGGGAAATTTTTACCTATTCTATGGTGGAGGTTAATATATTGCATGCTGGAAAAAAAAAAAAAAAAAAAAAAAAAAAAAAAATACTGCCTAGATTAAGCTAACTATTATTTTTACCTATGCTGTATGAGACGTGTAGAATGCGATGGATCTCTTCAGTCGAGTCAAGTACAAGACACTGAAGACGACCTTACAGTTGAGGTCGAAATACGTATCTGTCAAAGGATGCAAATTCTTAGTGGAATTCAAAGGAACCGTACTTAACCCGATTTTCTTTTATTTACAGATATTCCCCTAACAAGCCCAGGTTAATCATCAACACGATGGTTGTTATCTCGTGACAAAGTTTGGCCACCCCACGAACATTTGCCCAGAAACCAGTTCATTTAGCTTTCTTAGGCTACCCCTCCCAAAATCCCAGGTTTCATGTAATTTAAATATAATTTATAATATAGTTGACCAATTACCTGATTTTACCTGAAATAATAAATATTGTTAATATGATATATAGAATTTTAATTAACCTACATTATTACAGCTTTATTTGCCTGAACAGCGCTGAAATAAATCATTACTATATTAAAATTAAAATCAAGCAAGTATCGTATGGTGTATTATAGTGAAAAAACAAAATACAAAAATCAAACAAAACACAAAAAAAGTAAACCAAATATTGATCTTATAATTTTCCTGCATTTAAAAGCAGGAGAATTAAGAAATCAAAATTTGTTAAAAATGCTTATTTGTTGTTTGCGATAAAACTGATTTATACATCAAAACCTCTTGATAACCTCTTTAAGAGCATCTTCCGGCTAAGTGGGCCACCCTCGGAGAGGCTATGCAAACCGCTTTAAGAGTAGCAATAAAACCGTTTGAAAACTTAGTTGAAAAATTCTCCAAAGAGGTTATGATGATTGTTGTTGTTTTTTTTTTAACAAAAACTATGACAGCTCAAGATGCAGAGAAGTTTCTTCGATGGCACGTAAAGTTCAGGAAGATACATTATCCGTGAGTAGAAAGTGACCATTTCGAAGTTATATTTTTGTAGTTATTGTGTTGGTAGGCTTATGCGCATTCAATTTTACCGTGAATATTAAAATTGCAGAAACATAAAATTAATGCGCTTCGAAAATGGTGAATATTTTCATCTTGGAATGAAAGATATCAATTTGTTAATTTGGGAAGACTATGTTCGAATCACAAGAAAACTCAGCTGAGAGTGTTTATTTATGTGAGCATGTTATGGAAATGACGGAAAACTATCAATTCATTGGCTATTTGAGCAAAATTAAGTATTTTCCATTAACGTTAGCTAGTTCTTCAATATGGCGACGACCATAATTAGCCAAAATAAAACGAAAGCAAGTTTACTTTTACGATGACTGCAATAAACCAACCATTCAGCAATGGTTGGAAATCACGGTAAAACCGCACTATCTCCAATATTTTAGGTAAATGCCATACAACATGGTTTCCCAAACTGTGGGTCGCGACCTCCCAGCGGGGTCGCCGCCCTTTATGCAGGGGGCCGTGAGGGACAGTAAAAGATTTTATTGTAACAGGCTGCAAATAAGGGAATTTCTATGGTGGGTCGCGAAAAGCACGTCTGCTGGCAAAAGGGGGTCCCGCACCTAAAAGTTAGGGAACCTATGCCATACACCATACCTACCTTCGAAAATGCCATTCGACATTCATCAATCACGAATATCAAATGGTAGGGTCTTGTATCATTTTGGCAGGTGATCTTATTTTGGGCACTTGCCGCTATAACTAAGTCAATTTCAAACCGATTGATTTGAATTTTTGTATAGAGTTAGGGACGTACAGTATCTAACTCTGTACAAAAATTCAAATCAATCGGCTTAAAATTAACTTAGTTATAGCAGCAAGTGCCCAAAATAGGTACACCTGCCCAAATGGAACAAGACCCTATTTTTCGAAAATAGTCGATGGCATCGACCCTAAAAAATAAAATTAGAGCGGTTCTTCCGTGACTTTCTTTTAGAATTGATCTAGCCGCACAAGTTTTTCATATACACTCCCGATCAAAAGTTTGGGTTTACCCCCTCAAAAACATGTCATCTTTTCAAACCCATAGGTATCTCCGCCAATTTGCGTCTGATTTCATAACTCTAGGTCTCATTCAAAAAAAGATACTAAGTCAAAGAAACTTTAAACATGGTTTAGGTGATTTTTTATTTAAACAAAAATATTTATATGCTAACTAAACCTAAAGTTGCAACATTTCTAAAAAATAAATATAAACTTGCGGCAGTGTCACTAGAAATCGGGTCGACCAAATTTTATGATGAGAGCGGTAATATAACCTAATCTCTTTAAGCTTTCAACTAATTTTTACCGAACTTAGCAAAAAAATCTAGAAAAGGTAATTAGGTAGGTATACCGCATTTAGTTCACCACTAGACTGCGCACTGAGTCTTCATAAGTGCGAAAATGTAAATAAAACTGCGCGATTGCATCAAATCAAATTGATGTCTTCGGCGCACTATTGCTTCGATGTATGCTGAATAAGTGCTCTGAAGACATTAAGTTGATTGGATGCAATCGCGCACTTTTATTTGCGTTTTCGCACTCGCGAAAACTAGTGCGGTAGTCCAGTGGTGAACTTAATGCGCTATATTAACCCTCAATGTCATCGACCAAAAGTTTGGGGTCCCCTCTCAAAATGATGCATCAGCCAATAGTTTGGGGTTATTTAGTAAAACATGAAAAAGTGATTTGTTGATATCTTTGTACGATGTTACTTATTTAATCTGTTAAGTGAATACCCTAGGGTAGAAGCATCAGTTTTGGCCAGTCAGGTGTTTTGGCCATTCAGTCTGTTGGGATCCAAATTGGAATAAACTTGTTTAAGAGGACTCGAAAAAAGTCACAATACACTGGCAGACTTTTTAACCTGCAATATAAAAAAATCATCAAAATCGGTTTAGTATTGGCGCAGATATTGTCAATACAATGCACAGTGGCTGATTTCGTCATTTTAGCGCGCCTAATTATTAACTTTTTGACTATGACGTTTAGCGTCATAGTGTCTTAGAGAGAGTTTTTCACTATCACAAGGAGTTTCTTTTGAACTTTCAATACAAAAACCATCTTACAGTCTCTAACAGTTCGATGAAAGCTAATCAAGCTAATCTAAGAGAGACAATTACTTGTACTTTCACATGCGTAATAGGAAATTTGCATATAATTGCCTATAGCTAAGTTAAGTACATGCTTGAAATGTGGCCCAAAAAAACTATAAAAACCGTTATAACTATTTTGCTTTTGAAATTAGCGGGATGTCATGTTAGGCAAAATTGTACATTTTACCATTATTTATAACTTTGGAGAACATGAGAAATATATATAACAGCACGAACCACCGTTGAGTTCGGACGCGCTTTCGAAGCGCTCTTGTGCATTTTTATTATTTTAACTTTTTTTGTAAATATTTTTAACTGACCCGCGCGCGAGCCCCGTTAGCCAAAAGTCTTTTATTATTATATTTTTTTTTAATCCCGTCGCGAGTGCAATGAAGTGTGGAATTGTGAACTGCGTAGCATATCATCAACCGACGAACTTCCGGAAACTTGTTCGCATTTTAAACAGAATGTGACCGAAGTTTTGATATATTGTCAAAATTTCAATCGCATGAAAAGCCCAGCCAAAATGAAGGAAATTTATAAAAACATACTAAGCTCAACCTTCTCGGCTATTCTGGGAACTGAAACGAGCTGGGAAAGTGTAAAAAGCGAGGAAGTTTTCGGAAGCAGCTATAATGTATTTAGAGACGACCGTAATTTTCTGGAGTCTCGGAAAAAGTCTGGCAGTGGAGTTTTAATTGCTATTTCGGCAAATTATAATTCTGAATTAATAAGCACTTCAAAATTCAAAACGTTTGAGCATATCTGGGTGAAATCACGCATAGCAGGTGAAACGCACGTGTTTGCCTCAGTGTATTTTCCTCCAGACCATGCTCATAAAAGCACATACGAAAGTTTTTTTCCAATGTGCTGAACAAATTTTATCACAGCTTCCTCCTGAGGTTAAAGTTCACATCTATGGAGACTTTAATCAACGCCATGCTGACTTCATTCTGACTCAGAAAATGAAAGCATCTTACTCCCAGTCGTTGGGGATAATGAAACATTGCAGTTTATTTTTGAAAAATCCGCAAATTTAGGACTGAACCAAATTAATCACATTAAAAACCAACAGAACTGCTATCTGGACTTTTTATTAACAAATATTAACGAAGATTTCTGTGTGACCGAATCATTAACTCCATTGTGGAAAAATGAGGCTTTCCATACAGCAATCGAATATTCTTTATTCATACATAAAAACCAAAGACCCAATGACTGTGAATACGAGGTAATCTTTGAATACCAATTGGCGAACTATAAAAATATTAAACGTAGGTTAAGTAGTGTGAATTGGCAAGTAGTTTTAAGAAACGAAGGAAATGTCGATACTGCTGTAGACGTATTTTACAAAATTTTATCGGAAATAATTATCCAAGAAATTCCTTCAAGGAAAAAACGTCGTAGCAGAAATTTAAAAAAACCCAATCTGGTATAATAGACAGATAAAAAAATTTGAAGAACCGCAAACAAAAAGCCCATAAAAATTACAAGACACACAATACCAATGAAAATCTAGCAAATTATTTGGATATATACGAGCAACTGAACTTAGCCATCAGTAATTCATTTGAAGAATATAATTCAAAAACTGAAAGCGAAATAAAGTCCTGTCCAAAGAACTTCTTCAACTACGTAAAATCCAAATTAAAATCTGACAATTTTCCATCCGTTATGCATCTTGATGAATCTGTTGATGATTTTTTTTTACTTATTCGTTTATTTGGAAGGCTCGGGCGCCACATGAGCATAACTGAGCCGAAATCTTTTGTTTTTTTACGATGATTTTACATTTTACAATTTATTACTGCCTTAAAACTATGTTAGTTTGGGAAGCCGAAGTACTCGCGGCTGTTTCGAGGTTAAGGATTGAGAAAAAAAAATAAAATTGGGAAGGAGGGATTTATGGGTTTAAAACTAAATTATTTGCTAACTTATACTAAAACATTGATGGGACAAATTGTCCATATCTGTAACGGAACCAAAAAGAAAGGACTTTATCGGTAGAAAACGACAAGAAGAGGACAAACGGAAGGGGGGTGACGATAGACAGGGGCGAACAACAAAACCAAAAGGCGGACAACGAAAACAAGGAACGTACTACATCAAACTCTGACATCAACACGTTTCAAAAACTGGTAAATCAGGTTCATGTATTCCAAATCAAGTCCTGCCAACACTTCTCTAACGGGTTTCTGTTGTTTTCCTCGGACCCGGAGAATTTCATGCAGCTCAGATCTTACCTCACGATACTCATTGCATCCCCACACGACATGTTCGATATCCTGGTAAGCTACGCTACAGACACAGAGATTGCTTTCTGAGAGCCCAATACGGAAGGTATGTGTATTCAACAAATAGTGGTTGGACATCAGCCGACACATTACACGAATGAAATCGCGGCCTAAATCCAACCCTTTGAACCATGGCTTCTTCGACACCTGTGGAATGATGCAGTGCAACCATCTACCCATCTCTCCATCTCTCCATTTGTGTTGCCAACTGATCAAGGTCTCCTGACGGGCCAATGCAAAAAATTCGTCGAAGGCGATTTGACGCTCGTAAATATCGCCTCCGCTAGCGCCCACCTTAGCCAGAGAGTCCGCTTTCTCATTGCCCGGAATTGAGCAATGTGAAGGGACCCAAGCTATGGTGATGATGTATGAGCGTTTGGACAAAGCACTCAAGACTTGGCGTATTCCATTCAGGAAGTACGCTGAGTGCTTCATCGGTTTCATTGACCGAACAGCCTCCAGAGAGCTTAGACTGTCGGTAAAAATGAAGTAGTGCTCAGGTGGAAGAGTGCGAATGTACTCTAAGGTGTAGTATATAGCCGCTAGCTCAGCAATGTATACCGAACATGGCTTTTGAAGCATGTAGGTGGCGCTATGAAATTCGTTGTAGATACCGAAACCACTCGAATCATCGGTTTTCGAACCGTCTGTGAAGAACTGTCTGTCCCCGCTAACATGCCCGAACTTACTTGCAAAAATTTGTGGAATACACACGGAACGAAAAGATTCTGGTATTCCGGTGATCTCATCCTTCATGGACAGATCAAGATCTACAGAGCAACTGTCGAAGTTTGAGAAGTTGTCACGATTGGTGTTAACCGGAGATGGGCTTACCTCCAGCGTCATGTACCAGTAGTACACACTCATAAAACGAGTTTGAGGGTTCTGTTCGAGCAGCTTTTCGAAATTTTCTATGACCAATGGATTCATAACCTCGCATCGGATGAGGAACCGGAACGATAACTCCGCAAAGCGGTCTGTCAGAGGCTGTACACCAGCGAGTACCTCTAAACTCATAGTGTGAGTTGAGTTCATGCAACCTAACGCGATCCGAAGACAACGGTACTGAACCCGTTGAAGCTTCAGCAAGTGTGTTTTCGCCGCGGATTGAAAACAGAAGCTACCGTATTCTAAAACCGACAGAATGGTTGTTTGGTACAGCCTGATCAGATCTTCCGGGTGTGCTCCCCACCATGTTCCGGTAATAGTTCGCATAAAGTTGATTCGCTTTTGGCATTTCTGTATCAGATACACAATGTGCTTCCCCCAGGTGCATTTGGAGTCGAACCAGACGCCGAGATATTGAGAAGACATGCTATGAGTGATTGTCTTACCCATCAGATGGAGCGGAAACTTTGCCGGTTTGTATTTTTTAGAAAAGACAACAATCTCAGTTTTCTCCGGAGAGAATTCGATACCCAGCTTGAGAGCCCAAGTAGACAAATTGTCCAAAGTATCCTGTAGTGGTCCTTGCAGATCGACTGCTATTGATCCCGTTATAGAAACAACACAGTCATCCGCAAGCTGTCTTAACGTGCAATTTTCCATGAGACAATCATCTATGTCTCTAACATAAAAATTGTAAAGAAGGGGGCTTAGACATGAACCCTGGGGGAGACCCATGTAGCTAATTCGTGAAACTGTCAAGTCGCCATGAGTAAAACTCATCTGCTTCTCAAACAGCAAATTATACAAAAAGTTGTTCAAAATTGGTGAAAGGCCACTTCCGTGTAGTTTGTCGGAGAGAACATCGACACAAACTGAATCAAAAGCTCCCTTAATATCCAAAAACACTGAGCCCATTTGCTGCTTTTGAGCAAAGGCAAGCTGAATTTCTGAAGTAAGCAACGCAAGACAGTCGTTCGTTCCTTTGCCTCTGCGGAAACCAAACTGTGTATCTGACAACATGCCATTCGATTCAACCCATTTGTCCAGTCGAAAGAGAATCATCTTCTCCAACAGCTTCCGTAGACAAGACAACATCGCGATTGGACAGTACGAATTATGATCCGACGCGGGTTTCCCGGGTTTTTGAACAGCTATTACTCTCACTTGCCTCCAATCATCCGGAACGATGTTGTTATCCAGGAACTGATTGAACAAGTTCAACAAGCGCCTCTTAGCGACGTCGGGGAGGTTTTTAAGCAAGTTGAACTTAATTCGATCCATTCCTGGAGCGGAATTGTTACATGTAAGAAGAGCAAGTGAGAACTCAACCATCGAAAACAGCCTATCCATGTCGTCCCTATCTTCGGAAACATCCCGAATTATTCGCTCCACGGGTACGGAATCTGGACAAACTTTTTTTGCGAACTTGAGAATCCACCGAGGAGAGCTTTCTCGATCCTCGTTTACCGACGACGCGTTACGCATTCTTCTCCCGACGTTCCAAAGAGTTCTCATTGATGTCTCGCGCGATAAACCCTCGACGAACCGACGCCAGTAACCGCTTTTCTTCGCCTTGATCAAGTTTTTGAACTTGCTTTCAAGGGAAACGTACCGCTTAAAGTTTTCAACCGAACCGCGTTTCCGAAACTCTTTGAACGCAGCGGATTTCTCGCGATAGATTTCTGTACACTTGCTATCCCACCACGGATTGGGGGGGTTTCCTGCGAGCCGAAGGACCTGGAACTGGCCGACGTTGTGCCTGCAGCGCGCTACTGATGATCAGTTCTGATAGAAACTGATACTCTTCCCGCGGTGGAAGAATTTCTACCGATTGCTCACCGTCGATAATTGCTTCCGCGTACTTTCCCCAGTCAATGTGTTTCGTGAGGTCGTAGGAAATGTCAATAGATGGAGGTTGACGTGAACCATTGGAAATAGAAACAACGATCGGAAGGTGATCACTACCATGGGGATCCTGGATAACCTTCCATGTACACTCCAGCGATAGTGAGCTCGAACAGATTGAGAGGTCTAATCGGCTGTCTCTAGGACTGCCATCTTTAGCTGGAGGTGCCACTCGCGTAACTTCTCCGGTGTTCAAAATTGTCATGTTGAAGTCGTCGCAGAGGTCATATATCAAAGTTGAACGGCTGTCATCGTACAGTTCCCCCCAGCCTGTACCATGGGAGTTGAAATCTCCCATGAGCAGCCGTGGCTCAGGCATAACCGAGCAGATGTGGGCGAGATCCCTGCGAGATATCGCAGTTCTCGGTGGAAGATATATGGAGGCAACACTGAGGGTTTTACCTCGGATTGTCACCTCACATGCGACGGCTTCGATGCCTGTCATCGGTTGAAAATCGACTCTGTAAAATGAGTGCTGCTTTTTGATCCCTAAAAGCACCCCTCCGTACGAGTCGGACCGATCAAGACGGATAATGTTGAAATCGGAAAAAGGTAAGGTTACATCGGGTGTCAGCCATGTTTCGGATAGCGCAAAAACATCGCATTGTAAATTGTTGAGCATGAGCATGAGCATGAGCATAGATGACCGTACTATTCGTAGTTGCTACTCCGTGATTGACCAGAACAATCGAAGTTGCACAAGGAACCAACAGACGGAGCTTGGGAGTAGCTTACCGTCCTCAATGTGCATCTTCGAGAATTCCAAACTTTATTAGGTCAATAACGGCGCCGGCCACGTCCTTACGGTCATCGAGGAAGGAAAGGAATGTTATTATGACGTGCGTTGCTTACTAAAGACCGAGATCACCTCTGCGTCTCCACGTCTGTCATGGGAAGGACTTTTTGTTAGTGGGGAGGGGAAAGGGCGCATGATATGAGTTCACTTTGGTAAGTGGAGTGATTCATGCAACCCTATTAATATCAAACCACTTATTTTCATTTGGACTAAAACAAAACACATGCCGACATCGAAGATGACGAACCATTCAGATAGTTTTCGAAGTGCGAAAATTAACGAAAGAGAAAATAAAGTGATTTGAACCAACTTGACGTGACGAACATTTCAATGTCTGTTGACTAAAATCGCAAAAAATGTTGTTTGTTGCATTTATCGTATCATAAATCGCCCCGTACGAAGATGAGCAGTCAAATAGACGACGACGACGACCGAATGGAAACGCGGCCTGTACACTTTGCCTCCAAAAATTCACTCTCGCAAAAATCTAGCAAAGCGAGCGCGCGAAACTTTGCTGCTGCCGAACTACCGCACACTACTGACTCAAAACATCGCATTGTAAATTGTTAATTAAAAATTTGAAAGAGTCTAATTTTGGTACGATACTACGACAGTTCCAGTGTAGCACAGAAATCATATCTTCGACCTCGGTGGTTAAATTAGCCATCGAAAGATACGAATGTCGCAAGGAGGGGCATTTTAGAAGCCAACTGCTTCAAAAGAGGAGACACACAAGGAAGAAGTGCTTTGACAATGCTCTTCACTGAGTCAGAAGCATTAAAGAAGTTAAGGACGATGTCTACGATGCCAGAAAGCGTAAACATCGGAGCACCAAGAGGTTGTTCCTGGTTCTCCGAATGCTGTCCCTCTGGCTGAGAAGTCGAAAAAATTGGGACATCTGGGATTTTTGATGTTCCCGGGAGCGAAGGAAAGTCTCGTTCATCTTGGATTTTGAATCCAGGAGGTGAACGTTTGTTACCTTTTTTAACACTCTTAGAATTTGTCACGGTGGGTTGGGGGTCACTGCAAGGCAGATTCCGAGGTTTTTTGGTGGGTCTCTGGAGCCTCACCCGTTTCCTCGTTTCACCCTTAAAAACAAAGGGAACCCCGTCCCCGACCTCAGAGTCAGAGCCCTGATCATCGAGAGACAAAGACGAGTAGATGTTGCGTGATTCAACGACCGGAGCAGCTTTTCTCAGCATTTCGGCGTAGCTTCGCCTTGAACGCTGCTGCAACGATCGTTTTTGATGTTGTTTTCGCTGTATGTACTTCGGGCAATCAATCAGATCATGTGGACGGTCGCTGCCACAATAAACACACTTGGGCGGCGTTTTACACGCACCGTCCACATGTCTCTCCCCGCATGTTGCACAGCGAGGTTTATTGCTGCAGTACTGGGCGGTGTGACCCAGCTGCTTGCAATTGATGCAATTCATTACCTTCGGTACATACAGCCTCACAGGTAGCCGAAGTTTGCCAATCACCAGCAGATCTGGTAATGCAGATCCGGAGAAGGTCACAGAAAATTCTTCAGATGGTGTGTAAACCTTCTTCTCGCCCTCCTGGGATACCGAATGCAGTTGCCGGCAATCCAGTATCTGGACAGGAGGTAGAGAAGGGTTATGGAAACGACCACAGCCTTGCATGATCGTTTCGCAGGTCAAAGATGCGTCGGCGACCTTCCCCGAAATCTCAATCGACGCGCTCGGAAGGTAGACAAAATACTCAAGAGTAAACAACTCGCAGGCCACAATCTCATTAGCGTGTTTTCGGTCGCCTACTGTCACCCGAAGCTTAGCTGTACCGACCATGTCAATGGAGACAACGGAAGAATATCGCTTAGTCAGATCCTTGCTGATTTGAACGGTGTTCAAACGTTTGCCTTTGGGTCGGAAGAAAACAACATATGGCCCGCCAAAGTCGGGAGGGTAGGCCTTGAGGCGGGGGGACGTCGAAACAGATTTACTGTTGATGTCCATTGGAGAAACACCAGGGTGAAGGGGGGCAAAGGGGTTAGCATTTAAATCGCCTTGTTGGCTCGAGCAATCCGATGCCAATATTTTTGCTTCGTTGATGCGGTACGATGTACCCCCGCCATCATCATCATCGCCCATTGTGGCAGCTAACTACCACCACGGGGCACTCAAAAATCTTAAACTAACACTTATCACGGGGACGAAATAATCAAAAAAAAAACAAGGGACAAAACTAACTGTACAGGGAAAGTGAGGAAAAAAAAACTGCTTATATACCAAATTAAATCTAATCAAAGAGTCAGTGGAGAGGGGGGGAACAACGAGGAGTAACTTTGAATACTTAGCTTTGTGCTCTGCTTTGCCACAGGCTCGACGACGACAGGTCCAAGCGATGGGATCGCCCGCACTGGGAGGAGGCGAGCGGTGTGCGGCGGTTGAACGCTCTCTGCTCTTCTCTCGGAGGGCTGCTGCTGTCGACGACGATGAGCTTGGGTACTCACTGGAAGAAGCCGATCACGGCCGCGCGAGCGGCGCGGTATGCGGGGGGTGCTGCACTGCTGTGCTCGATAATCGGTCAATGCGCCACGTGATATAATGAAAACTAGAGATGGGCAAAACAGTTCTTTTAAGAGAGCCTTTCTCAATTGAACAGTTTCTTAGAAAGAACTAGTTCTTTTGAACCGTTCTTCCGTTCACTAGTTTTATCGTTGTTTTGTGAATCGAAGTTCGACGTTTGTACGTTGTCGTGCTATTTACGTGAGTACATAAAAAAGGAAATCCGTCTCCGCAAAAATATGTAGGATTTTTGATACTCTGCGTTGACCAAGTATTAATCAACTGCCGTTTTACGACCGGCTGCATGCCATCGGAGTAGAGATCACTTACAACATTCGCTCTCTTTGAACCCAATGTTCGTTCATTGGAAAAGCTGAATGAACAGTTCTGCAAGGTATTCAATTTTCACGTTTTTAGAGAACGGAGAACTACCGTTCTTTTCAAATGAACGACAGTTCAGTCATTCTCTCCCTAGAGCTAGTTCTTTGGAACCGTTCGCGAACGGTTCGCTCATCTCTAATGAAAACGTGAACTTTACTCAAACTAAACGAACTTTTGCGGCAAAAATTGTGGCCTAGCCAACCGCACGCGTCCCACTAGGGATCTTTACTTAATAAACTTAATCACTCAGAAACACTAGCACGAAAATAGCCACCGAACTGGAGACAAACCGGACGAACGAAAAGTTGCGACTGTCTCGAACGAACGCTCGCCAAAGAGTCATGATCTGTTGGTGATAACTCGGAAAAAATTTGCAATCTTTTTGCAAATTTCTTCCAAGAAATCTATACAACATTTTCTGAAGAAGATCGTGACCGCGATTATTTTGCATTTTACCCAGAATTCCCTACACACTTAACTTTTATTACCGGGCTCAGTTATCGAATTACCGAGTTCTCAACAGCTGAGCTCTCGGTAATCACCTCGGTAATCAAGTTCAACTACCGATTACTCGGTATTACGTTTTATCTGATGAAATGTCAAAAAATACTGAGCTGCACGTCAAATTATTACTGAATACTTTGTAAAAGAAGTACCGAGCACTCAGTGTTTTTTTTTTCTATGATTTTACAATTTACCGAGCACCTCAGTAATTTTTTACAGATTTCCGGAAATTTTTAAATCAAGGAAAAAAAAACAAAAAAAATAAAATTTTAAAGTAATTTTTATTTTTGTTCTTATAAAGCGATCAATATGTGTAATGCTTATACTATAGTTAAAATAATGCCATGAAACACGATTAACCGCACGATTCCATATTGAATTTGTGTTCTGTGCAACATAATAGAAATCCCAGGTTCCGGCGGAGGATTCATCAGTCTAGAGAAGTTTTGAGTTTTTCGGCCCCCTCCACAGAAAGTCGGGTCAACGCGGCATTTTAGGAATTTCGCAAAGATTTGCGGCATTAATAGAGTTGTAATCTTCACAAATGTAGCACTTTCCTGTTAGTCATATAACAGGGTTTATCTCACAATGCGATAATCTTATTCAACCAGCAATCCTGAAACTGAACGAAGATAATTCGCTGTAAATATTTAACATACATTAATTGTTTATTATGCGAACTTACCGAATCACTCTTTATTACTTTATAAACTGTGCTAAAACACAACATTTTCTGAACCAAAACCGCAGTTTCAAGCGCAACTCTGATAAAATAATGGCTTGCAAGTGCACCGCTCAGGAACAAACTCTGACTATCACTCATAAATACAAATGGCGTCACCTCGGGCGTCACACAAATATTCCAGGAACTGAGGCCTCGGTTAAAGTTTTGAAGAGTATTCAGCACTTTTTTACTGATTGTACGGTACTCTTATTTACGGAGCTTACTAGAAGTACCGAGTAACGCAATATACAATGTTAATCGGCAATTTTCATTACTGATATTTGTAAAATAATTTTATTTTGCAGGACGATCGGTGAAACTAATTACTGATATCAGCTAATTGTTTGAAAGTTTACTGATTCCTCAGCAAAAATTATATTTTACAGTTTGAACTCAGCAAAAATTATTACCGAGGTGGAATTTGAGGTTTTAGTGTGTAGGGACATTTGCGTAAACCAACTCCAAGTGCAGGATATTTTACATGCTCTTAAGAATCTAGACGCCTCAAAAGGTCCTGGTCCTGACGGGATGCCCCCAACTGTCCTGATTTTTAAAAAAAACTTTGACAGTATGAAATTGTTGTGTTGAACTGGTTTCAGTGAAATTTTCGGCCATTTTGATTGAATACTTTCAAAGTTAGAGAAGTTTCATTGCACTATACCAAAAACCACATCTGCTAATTGTGACATACAGGGGATAGACAAAATGATCGGGACAGGCAAAATTTTCACTTTTCAAAACTTGTTCAACTAACTGTAACTTTTCGAAAAGTGCATCAACTAGTTGTGTATCAGTGGTCCAAATTTGTAAAAGTTCGGGCCATTCTCCACGAAATTAAAAAGATTTTTGAAAAAGGTTAAATTATCCGATATATAAATGTGTTCTGAAGGAGAAAATCGAGAAAAAAATAAATTGCAATAACTTTTTCTCCTGCACAAAATTCCAAGTGAAGTCAAATGTTTTCCAGAGTTCATTATATAAGTCATAAATCAGGCCAAACATTTCAATAGGTCCTATCTGCATTTGAGAGTCTCTCTTTATTTTCTTTCTCTTTCAATTATTGCAATGTAATGGTACACTTTTCAACTATATTTGAAGTACAAATCAAAAGACGATTGTTTTGACCATCGTTCAATGCAAGGAGACAATCACAATACAAATAAACAGCTGAGATATCAACGAAAGAGAGGGAAACCAAAGAGAGCCTCTCTTCTGCAGATAGGACCTTTAGACATGTTTGGCCTGAAATGGTCAAAATTCATTGCATTCGGTTCATTGAATCCGGAGATATAACAGCTCAAAGTTGGCTATCGGATAATTTTACCTTTTTCAAGAATCTTTATAACTTCGTAAAGAATGGCCCGATTTTTTTCCAAATTTGGACCACTGATACACAACTAGTTGATGACCTTACAGTGAAAATTTGAGAATATTTGATGCACTTTTCGAAAAGTTACAGCTAGTTGAACATTTTTTGAAAAGTGAAAATTGTGCCTGTTCCGATCATTTTGTCTACCCCCTGTAAGTAGTGCCACATATATGGCTGTAACTTTTTAACGGTTTGCTGAAAATGAATGAAATTTTGACATAATGCTCCTACATACATACTTTATGCACAGAAAAATGTTCATTGAAATCGGTTCAGTATTTTTGGCCACTCGATTGGCCAAAATAGAAACCAAAGATGATAATATGGGCAAAATTAACGCGGTTCTTCTATTTTGGCCAATGCCACTTTTAATACAAAAATTAAGTTAAAAACTTGTCTGGTATCATAAAACAAAGTTCAGAAGAAATTCAAAATTGAGTATACTCTTCATGGCCTCAAAAATGGCGCATAGTGTCATTCAAAATTTCATATTTTTTTGCTTCAATTCAATTCAATAATAGTGGTCAAGATATTTCGAAAAGCAGTGCTCATGACAATTTGTCTGAATTTAAACCCAATTGCAGCGGTAGAGTGTAAAAAGTCTTACGGTATTCCCTTGATAAATGCATACCCAATGTAGATGAAGCTTTTGCAGCATCCAGTAACTAACGCGGCGTGGTGCCATTACTAGTGTAGCACAAATTCATCCGAGCAAAAACAGGGAAGAACCCAAGCACACAAAGAACCAACCGAGGTATTGCATTACATAAGTGGCCATATTAACATCGTTAAGCACATTATACACCGCCGCCGTGCACGTCGCACAGGTCGTAAAACGAGAGATTTGATGGGGAGCGAACCCGGTACGATGAAGAATTTGCAGTTGAAAAGCATATGCTTTACTGGATGTTGAACAAACACTTCTGTTGATCCTACGTAGCGCGATTTACTGTATGAATAATCACTTCTAGACATACAAAATTGGAAGTGTCTTTGTTGTTCGATCTACGCATTCTTCAAGCTGAAAAGAGACATTGGAGATCTTCAATAAAAAGGTGCCTGTTCCTTTGTAGATCTTTATTGCTGAATACATCCAATACAAATACATGCAATATTGAAGAAAAAAGTCTAACTGATTTGATCAAACAAAAACGATTCCAAATGTCAATTCTTTAAACCATGAACATCTATTTCGAACATTTACAAAGTGCAAACCAAATATTTAAAAACAAAATCGCCCATAGGATCACACCATCTTGTCGCATAACAGGTTGGTGTATGGGAATCATCCGGGATCTTCATTTCCACTAAGCAAACATATAAGATTACATGGTAACCTAACCCACCACGCTAAGAATGACCGAATCTATGACAAAAGGTCGAAAGACATAAGGTCGAAGGACAAAAGGTCGAAGGATAAAAGGTCGAATGGACAAAAGGTCGAATGGACAAAAGGTCAAATGGAGAAAAGGTCGAATGGACAAAAGGTCGAATGGACAAAAGGTCGAATGGGACAAAAGGTCGAATGGACAAAAGGTCGAACGGACAAAAGGTCGAATGGACAAAAGGTCGAATGGACAAAAGGTCGAATGGACAAAAGGTCGAATGGACAAAAGGTCGAATGGGACAAAAGGTCGAATGGACAAAAGGTCGAATGGGACAAAAGGTCGAATGGAACAAAAGGTCGAAAAGGGCAAAAAGGTTAAGTAGTCTATAGATAAATTAGAAGACACGAAAAAATGATCAGAATTCGACAGAAAAACGACGATTAAAAAAAGAACCAGTGATACCAAAATTTTTCAACAACTTCAAAACAATCATTATTCGAAGATAGGAAAGTGTCTACTAAAACTTGCAATGCCCACAAATGATGGAAAGTGATATTCTCCATGAAGGTTAAACTTTCTGATTGAAAAATAAGTCCCTAAGGAGTCAATAATTATTTCAGTAACAAAAGTTAAAAGAACAGCCTAAAATTTAAGAAGGAAAAATCCTGAACAAAAAATCAAACTAAATTGCCATTAAATAAATACTACATTAACACAACTTGAAAGAACAGCCTTTAAACAAAAGAAGAAAAAATTATACTGGAAATACCTAAATTTATAAATGCCTAATTTCTAGAGGAAAGCCTAAGCCTAATGTAAGTGGCTGAAATGCATATGCTTTCTGTAACAGCACTACAATGTTTCTCTCAATGAGCGGCAACAAAGATAAAAAAATTGTCTTATAAGTGAGACATACCAACTGGTAAATTGGTCAACTGAAATTTTTGTTCATTCGACATTTTGTCCCATTCGACCTTTTGTCCATTCGACCTTTTGTCCGTTCAACCTTTTGTCCATTCGACCTTTTATCCATTCGACCTTTTGTCCATTCGACCTTTTGTCCATTCAACCTTTTGTCCATTCGACCTTTTGTCCATTCGACCTTTTGTCCATTCGACCTTTTGTCCATTCGACCTTTTGTCCATTCGACCTTTTGTCCATTCGACCTTTTGTCCATTCGACCTTTTGTCCATTCGACTCTTTGTCCATTCGACCTTTTGTCCATTCGACCTTTTGTCCATTCGACCTTTTGTCCATTCGACCTTTTGTCCATTCGACCTTTTGTCCATTCGACCTTTTGTCCTTCGACCTTTTGTCCTTCGACCATTTGTCCTTCGACCTTCTGTCCCAAAGCCGAATGACCTCCCAAGGAACTGAGTTTCAATGAAGGCATAAGAGAAGCACAATCAACGTGAAAACAAACAAATCATTAACCCTCACTATGATTTCATCACGAAACACGGCTTCATCTGTAATTTAGATATTATTTATGATCGATGGGTTTTAAAACAGCATCTCCCAAGAGAACTCTTTATCTCTGGGGAAAGCATTTTGATCTCAGTTAACCATACCTAACATGCATTCTGCATAGAAAAGTGTAAAACTACAAAACGATACGAAGTATTAGTATCAATGGAATACTTGAAGCCGTTGAGTGACCAAAATAGAACCGATGTTAAAATCCTACTTTTTATTTTTTAAATACTCCAACTAGAAACAATATTGCATCGTTACCTAACGAAAATTGTTTTCCGAAATCTTTAAAAGTCGTACCTATCTTTGTTCATAATTTTATCATAAAAATTTCAACTAGGTATTTTGAAAAGCACTGACCTTTTTATGTGCACCATCGAATCAGCATGAACTGGCCGAGGTATTCCAAGTTCCCACAACGTCGTTCGGGCAGTCTTGTCCAATTTCGTTTCGTCTGGTTAAAGAGAGAAGGTATCATAATCGGACCTGGGCGCCAACATAATTATTAAGTTTAATGTTTCATTGGCCTCAACGCATCAACCCACCGCAGATCTCGTTAGTCGAAAGGTAGAAGCGGGCATTATTGGCTGAGGTGACTACAGTTTTACCTGAGAAGAACGAAGCGATATGATCGGTCAACATTTTGCACACTCTTGCTCTGGTCCGTGTGGTCTGCACAAAACGTTCAATAATATGATCACCTGATATTAGCCGCGTGGCGCAGGTGGACTCACATGGAGGTGGTTCACATTCCTATTAGCACTGAAAATACGCTAAAAATAACCAAAATTTGAACCTGGAATGTTCTTGCATTTATATTAATCAGACTGTGTGTAGTAGTCTGCGTGTCAGCAAAACGTCATATCCAAATCCATCATGGCCGACAGTGTCGCGCGCGGTTCTACCAACAGGTGGCAGTATGCTCATAAAAATGACTCCGGGCAAAAGTTTTTGATGAATTTCCTCTAAGAGTTACGTCTGTTTGTCTTTGGTTCGATCATCACCTTCTAATTACTATTGTCTTTATTAACGAGATTTGTAGCCCTTGGCTGGTTTGTCTCGTTCACCTTCTAATTAGCAAGATCCGTATTACTCGGCTCCAGCGGCCAGAAGAAAGACCTTCACCTAAACGGTTCACTCTCAAACATTTAAAATCAAAAAAAGTTTAAAACTTAATAATTTTTGTCATATCATGCATATACTTAGCTCAGTATAGTAAATATACACGGTAAAAAATCTGCACTGTGATATGAACTGATTGACACTTGAATTCGCACTACTGTCCAATCAGTTTGTTATCAATTATCATTTGGCTTAGAACATCCAATGCCTCTTCAATTTTAATGGAACTTCACATCAATTCGTTGTTGACAATGTTTTGATTTCAAAACTAAAATTTAAAAAAAATGTGTTCAGCCGCAGCCAGATTCAATACCAGGTCCTTCCGAGTCACGATCAACTGTTTTACCACTACACTACTTCACATCTGTTGGGGAAGTGTGAATCGAAGCGAAGCACTTTCTGTCACCTGTCATCTATATTTACTTTCATGCCCAAAACAGTCATCACCAAATCAACAGTTTTTCACTTTGGATCGTATTGCTTTTTACAGTAGTGCAAATCGAAGGGGTTTTCAGTTGATTTCTCCGGTGGGCTTGTTTTGGTCCTCAAATCAACACTGACAGCATTGCGATCTCAATGGAAAAGCATTTCTGATCATGTTGATTTGGACATTGAATAGTTAAGGGATTTTTTCCCTTACATCGAGCGTGCAGAATTTTTACCGTGTACTGTTGAATATTTGAAAATTATACTACTGCCAAATAAAACCAAAAGATTTTATGCAAATCTACTTCAACCACCTTCGTCGAAGAAAGTTGTTATAGACTGTTTCAGAAGTTATAAATACACTAACGATTAACTGCCATTTCAATTTGAGCATAATATCCAAAAAAGTTTCTTCTAGCTCTTATTGTAAACATGCTAACGATGCAAATAATACCAATTTTGTTGATGTTTCTGGCAAAAGTTAAAAAATAGGGCTCTGTAAACTAGATGATTAAAATTTGAAGTTGCACAAAGTGGTCAAAAAATGTAGCATAGTAGAAAAGAAAAAAATCTCACAGATAAAATATTTAATTTTCAAACACAATAAAAATGGCTGTATCGATAATAAAAGATATTTCTCGATTGGTAAGAGTAATTTTACTGGAATATTTGTTCAAGAACCACCATTACGGGCCTTCTCAATACAAATTTTTTTGTTTCAAATTTCTCAACAACACCAGTAGCAACAAATGTTAAGCAAACGAAATGTCTTAATTACTGCTTACTGCATTTGTTTTTATGGTATGACAAGTTTTGCCATCTGAAGGATCGAATGAGCTGAAAAAAATAAGTTTGTTTGGATTAAATGCGTTCAGGAAAACTAAGAAATTGTGTGGTAGTTCTTATGTTCCGTAGAAAACCTTAAAAAATAAGAAACTTGATCTCCGAAAAAATGTTGTGGGAATGCCTTTATCGATTTTTCCAAAATTTTGATCAAGGCACTACTTAGACAACTTGTTGAGAAAGCGAATGTGATAAAAATTTAGATAATTTTTGGTATTTAGTGATAAATAATGTTGAAATCATTAAAAAACACTTTTGTGCAAATGCATTTTTGAAAAATTAAGTTATTTGTTAGAGAACTCGACTGTTCTTTAAAATATCATGACAATTGAAAGGAAATATAAAAATATGGAGTACAATATGCTATACTCTGAAACAAGTTGGTAAAAATCATTAGAACAGTTCATTTAATTGAATAAACAAAGTGTATTTATAATTTCTGAAACAGTCTATAGCTCCGCCATCGTCGGTAATTTTTAGTTCATCCGCGAAATTGATTGAAACCAGGATTAGAACACAGTTGCGAGCATTTTTTCTGCTGTAAGGGATTCAGAATTGTGTGGAACATAATGTCCAAGTCAAATTAAAGTAAAACAAGTTCTTAGGGGGCGTCCATAAATTACGTAGCTTTTTTAAGTGATTTTTAACACTACCCCCCCCCCCCATCGTAGCGCTAGCATTTTATCATAAATTTTAATACTCCCCCCCCCTCTATAAATGACGTAGCTTGTTGAACAACCCCCCCCCCTCAAACAACAAAATTTTGATGTCAAAAAGCAAGTAACAAAAAACTCGAAACTTAGGTCTGATTTCAATTTTAACTTGTATGAATATTATGGAGAAAAAACAACGATAGCTAAAATACATTACCTACTGTGGAGCGGATCTGGTGTGATGGTTAAAGCACGTGACTATCACGCCGAGGACCTGGGATCGAGTCCCACTCCCGACAAACTCGCAAAATGTGAGTTCTTCCTTCGGAAGGGAATAAAGCGTGGGTTCCGTGATGAAAAATGGCTAAACATCTCGTTAATGCAGACAGATCGCAAACATCAATACCATAGGTGCACCAGAACGATGGGGTTCGTACACAAATTACGTCACGCTCATAGAGGGGAGGGGGTTTAAATAAGATTGAGAGAAAATAAAAACAGCTTTAGAGTAAATTCAGAAAAATCCGCGAAAATCGCGACCAAATCTGTGAAGGATTCGCGAAACCCGTGCCGTGGCACATAAATCCGCGACAAATCCAGCGACTGAGTAAAGAAATGCTGCATCACGCCCAGCTAAGTAGATCCAAGGTTGTGGCCCCTTCAGCGTGGTCGTCTCAGTGTTGGTTGAGACGTTAAACAGAACTGGCACGATGGCCCTCCGGCAAGACAGGAGTGTTGGCGTAGGCCCAATAAGCCACCCGTAATAATCTCCATTTGCGAATAACATAGGAGACAATACGACTCGACACAATCTGCAAAGACCCACGCGACGAAAAAAGGACTACGATTGGACACTTGGAACATGGAATTGCAAGTCGGTTTCACAGGATGTGACAGGATAATCTACGACGAACTGCATCCCCGATATCGTGGCGTTGCAAGTATTTTGTTAAACTGGACAGAAAGTGTGGAAAAGCGGACATCGAGCGGCTACCTTCTACCAAAGTTGTGGCACCACCAATGAACTGGGAACAGGATTTATAGTGTTGTGCAAGATGCGGAAACGTGTGATCGGGTGGCAGCCGATCAACGCAAGGATGTGCATGTTGAGAGTTAACGACCGTTTATTCAACTACAGCATCATCAAATCAACGTCCACTGTCCACACGAAGGGAGACCCGATGACGAGAAAGAAGCGTTCTACGCGCAGTTAGAGCCAACATACGATGGTAGCCCGCTGCGTGACGTGAAAATCGTTGTCGGCGACATGAACGCGCAGGTAGGAAGGGAGAAAATGTACAGACCGGTAATCGGGCGAAACAGCCTGCACGCCGTATCGAATGATAACGGCCAGCGATGCGTAAACTTTGCAGCCTCCCGTGGTATGGTAGTCCGAAGCACCTTCTTCCCCCGCAAAGATATCCACAAAGCCACCTGGAGATCACCCGATCATCAAACAGAAAACCAAATCGACCACGTTCCAATCGACGGTAAATTCTTCTCGGATATAACCAATGTCCGCACATACCGCAGTGCGAATATAGATTCGGATCACTACTTAGTCGCTGTATGCATGCGCTCAAAACTTTCGACGGTTATTACCACGCGTCGAAGTCGAACCGAAAGTCGAAGTCAAGACTACGCGCAGCAGCTAGCAGTGGCCTTACCACCGGAAGAGCAGCTTGGCGTAGCTACACTTGAAGATGGCTGGAGGGACATCTGATCCGCCATAGGTAGTACCTCGGCGGCAGCAGTAGGCTTCGCGACTCCAAATCACTGAAACGACTGGTATGACTGCGAATGTGAACAGTTGAAAAACGAGTAGAATGCAGCATGAGCGAGAATGCTGCAACACCGTACAAGAGCGAATGAGGCACTTTATAAACAGACGCGGAATAAGGCACTGTCCATAGGCCCTGACAGCGCCGCAGTGCTGCCGCCTGGCGGGAGTCGTATGGCAAACGTGAGAAAAAACGAGACAAAACACGTTTGTTTATACTTCTTCACGCACACGATGACAGATACAAATGGGATTTCCCATTGGAGTGAGTGCATTTTTGCTGCCGTCAGAGCCTATTTAGAATCCGGACGCAGTTAATCACTTATATCTCAGAGGTGGAAAAACAAACAGAAAAGGTTAAGCCCTCAAAACAAAAGGGGTACTCACTAAACAGATTAAATTGCTGCGTAAAGCGCTGTTTGCAGTTCAGAAGAAATTTTTCGGCCTATCTTGATGCATGGGAAATTCCTTGCCTGAATCGCCCAAGAAACCGTTTTTCTTCGATCACAGTACGAAGTTGCGAAGAAATGACAGTCACCGTGGAAAGTTTCTGTCAGGAATCGGTCAAGAAGTTTCTTGAGCGATTCCTTTCAAACACCAAACTAGGCTTAAGCCATGATTTTCTGCTTATTTGAAATGTTTCATGATTTTGCGAATGAAATAATCAAAGATTGCCTAGGTGATCGCGACGTTTAATCAGTTTAATCAGTTTACGCTGTTAAGTGAATCCCCCTAAAGAGAATGTATTGTAGTTTCGTGAAAAAAATGTCATTGAAGTTATTTAATTTAATTTTCCATTTATTTTCTCATTTTTTCCGTGTTAACTTCCTTGAAAATCTGCACAATGGTAGTGAAATTTTGCATCAACCCATTCGGCGTATTAGCTCACAATCGGGTCATCTCTGTAGTGTCCTGAGACCCTCTACCAGTCTGATTAGGATTCCGAAGAAACTTTGCCAAACATTTCTCTTCTTGCGAAATTAAGGGCAATTCAATGAATTCCAACGAGGCGAAATTTGAGTGTTTCTTCGTTAACCCTTATGTGGCCGACAGGGCACCCGGGTACCCAGCGCCCATTTAAAAAGCACGGTGTAGAAAAAAGCAAAAACTTTGTCGGACACATAACGATTAATAAACACTATCTGTGGAGCGGACCTGGTGTGGTGGTTTGGAACACTTGACTATCACGCCGAGGACCTGGGATCGAATCCCACTCCCGACAAACTCGCAAAATGTGAGTTCTTCCTTCGGTAGGGAATTAAAGCGTGGGTCCCGAGATGAACTAGCCTAGGGCTAAAAATCTCGTTAATACAGAAAAAAAAATAAACACTATCCATCCATAATGATACCACTGAACGACCCAGGCTGTCGAGGCCCTTGTACACATTTGGTGTCATTATCGTGATGTTCGAAAAAGATGTCCAGCGTTGGAACTTCCTGTCAAATCTTGGAATTCCAAGGAGATTGATCCATGAACACTTCAATCTTCCGGGGACATTTGCTCATGGCATGGTTAACAACATCTGAACATATCACACAGAATTAACATTTTTCCGCGACTGTCGTACCTGACCACGCTAAATTTTCAACGTGTTTGTGCAAGATTTTTCTCTTTCGCTTGTCATCAATCTGAAATAACTTTTCACTCGTTGCAAGAAAATCGATGAAAATGGACTAGTTTATGATCAAAATGCTTTAAATGAATGATGGTTATGATCATTTGAAGCGTCACAATAAATTACATTTTGCGTCCGGATTCTAACTGGACAATACTTTAGGCAGAACTCAGTCTTCCGGAGGAAGAAGCGCCAGCAGGAAGAATCAGATCGCGAAGCGATGGAAGATCTGTACCGCGCCAAGGACACACCGAAGTTCTACGAGAAGCTGAACCGCTCGCGCAGAGGCTTTGTGCTACAAGCCGACATGTGCCGAGACAATGACAGGAATCTTTTCACGAGCGAGCGTGAGGTGGTCGAGAGGTGGCGGCAGCATTACGATGAGCACCTTAATGGCGACGTTGCAAGTACCGAAGGTGACGTGACAAATCTAGGAGGACATGCGCAGGACGAGTTATTAAAATACGGTGGAGAGACACTGGTGAGAGCATTACACTGGGTCATTAAGAAGATTTGGGAGGAGGAAGTATTGCCGGAGAAATGGATGGAAGGTATCGTGAATACCTACCTTGATACCTTGTTGGCTACAAAGTAACTTTACTCCAATGCCGAGCGTATAGTAGAGCTCCATCTTCGTCGGTCTTGGGCGATGTTCCTCCAGTTTCCCCGAACGTGTAGGGATCGTAGATCTTCTTCAACCGCGTGCAGCCAGCGAGTTCGCGGCCGCCTTCGAAGTCGCCTACCTCTACCGGGTTCTCTGCTGAATATTGTTTTCGCTATTCTTTCTTCCGACATTCGCACTACGTGTCCAGCCCACTGAAGTCTGCCGTATTTTATACGTTTCACAATATTCGCATCTTCGTACACTTGGTACAACTCGTGATTCATGCGTCTGCGCCACACTCCATTTTCTTGTTTCCCACCGAGAATTGTCCGCAGCACTTTGCGCTCAAAAACTCCAAAAGCTTTTCGGTCTACCTCCTTTAACGTCCACGCTTCGTGACCGTAGAGGGCAACCGGAAGAATCAGCGTCTTATACAGAGCGAATTTTGGTTGCGTTTGCAAGTTACGGGACCTAAGCTGGCTACGCAATCCGTAAAAGACCCTATTCGCAGCTGCAATACGCCTTTTCACTTCACGGGAAACGTCATTGTCACATGTCACAAGTGTTCCAAGATAAACAAATTCTTCAACAACTTCAAACACTTCCCCATCAATCACTACCTCAGCACTAACACCACTAGGCCTGCTTCTGTCTCTACCCGCTATCATGTACTTCGTCTTGGTAGAGTTAATCGTCAAGCCTATCCTCGCTGTCTCTCTCTTCAGAGGAGCATAAGCTTCCTCCACTGCCCTACGATCGATGCCGATGAGATCAATATCGTCCGCAAAACCGAGGAGCATGTGCGACCGTGTGATGATAGAGCCATTCCTCTGCACGCCTGACCTCCTAATCGCTCCTTCGAGTGCAATGTTGAACAATAAATTTGAAAGAGCATCCCCCTGCTTCAATCCATCCAAGGTCACAAACGACGTAGACACTTCGTCCACGATCCGAATACTTGATTTTGATCCATCCAGCGTTGCGCGTATCAGCCTAATTAGTTTCGCCGGAAAACCATGTTCTGACATTATCTGCCAAAGCTCATTTCTTTTCACTGAATCGTACGCTGCTTTAAAATCAATGAACAGATGGTGAGTCTGCAAGTTATATTCCCGAAATTTATCTAGGATCATCCGCAGGGTAAACATTTGATCCGTCGTTGATCGGCCCTCACGAAAACCAGCCTGGTATTCGCCGACGAAGGACTCCTCGAGAGGTCGTAGTCTGTTGAACAGGACACGCGACAGTATCTTATACGCCGAATTTAAAAGGGTAATCCCTCTGTAATTGGCACACTCCAGTCTGTGCCCTTTCTTGTAGATTGGGCATATGAGGCCATCCAACCAACTAGTGGGCAATTCTTCATCCTCCCAAATCTTTATAATAATCTGGTGGATTGATTGATGTAGCTGCTCGCTTCCGTGCTTAAGAAGTTCGACCGGGATCTCGTCCTTCCCAGCAGCCTTGCTGTTTTTCAGCTCCTTAAGGGCCTTTTTAACCTCATCCAGTGTTGGTGGTTCCACTGCTTGACTGTCATCCATTATGTTAATCCTGTTCCTGGGTGCTCCTTCGCTGCTACCATTCAACAAATCTTCGAAGTGCTCCTTCCACCTGGCTGCCACCATTGTTTTGTCTGTCAGCAAATTTCCTTCCCGATCATTGCACATGGCGGGCACTGGCGCAGTCTTGTGCCGCGCGCCATTGACAGTTGCATAAAATCTCCGCATATCGTTCCTGTCCATACTTTCCTGCGCTTCAGCAATAACACTCTCTTCGTGTTGCCGTTTTTTTCTGCGGTGGATTCGTTTCTCTTCTGCTCTTGCAACCCTGTACCGCTCTCTGTTCTGCCGGGTACCGGCCACTAGCATTCGACTTCTGGCGGCATTCTTTTCGTTCGTCGCTCGTTGGCAGTCCTCGTCAAACCAACCATTACGTTGGCGTCGCTGAGCGGTACCAATCACCTCTTGCGCTGTTGTTGTCACTGCTTCGTGGATACTTCCCCATAAGCTGTTGACATCTCCAGATCCGTTGGTCTCTCCTATCCTCTCGTCTAGCTTCTGATGGTACTGTGCAGCAACCCCTTCGGCTGACAAGCGCTGGATATTGAAACGCATCGTCCTGTTGTTTCTTGAACTCGTGACGCTGGATAATCGCGCCCGAATTTTAGCGGCTACAAGATAATGATCCGAGTCGATGTTCGGGCCTCTGTAGGACCTCACATCTATGACGTCCGAGAAATGTCGCCCGTCGACCAGCACGTGGTCTATCTGGGAGCAAGTGTCACCACTCGGGTGTCGCCAGGTGTGTTTTCGGATATTCTTACGTGCGAAGTAGGTACTGCTGATTGCCATCCCTCTAGCAGCAGCGAATGTCACAAGGCGCAGACCATTATCGTTGGTAACAGAATGAAGGCTTTCCGTTCCAATGACAGGCCGAAAGAAACTTTCTCTGCCGATCTGCGCATTTGCATCTCCGATGACTATTTTGACATCTTGTTTTGGGCACTCTCCGTAGGCCTTATCAAGGCTCTCATAGAACTCATCCTTCATGTCATCGGGTTTGTCGTTCGTTGGCGCATAGATGCTGATCAGGCTGTAGTTGAAGAACTTGCCCTTCATCCTCAACACACAGATTCGGTCGCTTATCGGCTTCGAGGTACGTCCCGAGCGTCTGTTCACCAAGGAGGTGCGGCTCAAACAGCGTCTGTTCTGGCATCCAGCGGCTGAGTATGAAATGCTGTATTGCGTCAGCTATACCTAAGAAGGCAGCCCCTTCAACGCAATGTAGGCAGCGCGGCCCCGGTAAGGTAGCCTGCTGAAAACCTTCAAACACCCAGAAAAGCAATAGTAGGTATCGTGAATACCAGCTACAAAAAGGACGACAAGTTGGATTGCGGGAACTATCGTGCGATAACACTACTGAGCACTGCTTACAAGATACTCTCACAATCATTGAGTATCAAAACGCTTTTGTTCGTCTAATCACGAGGGCCATCCTGAGATGCATTCGTTTACTCATCGAAACGCAGTATGCAGAACAGTACACACACCGGCTGCAGGTGCTCATCAATAGAAGCCTGCAGTTCATAACTCGGATCTAGACGGTGGCCTCGGGATAATAACATAAGCATTGGTGTCAATAGGGGGGCCTGGCCCCCTCCAGAATAATCCGTCCCGAAAAAAAAACATGAGATTCACGTGCTAAGTACCTTTGGAGCAGTTCTAGAGTATACAAAATCAATACCGAAGTTAACAAATGTATCCATAACTGGTACAGGGTTCCTATCATTGGCACATGCTGTAATAAATACTAAAAGTAGTTTTGGTTCCGTTTCTATATTCCTGTAAAGCATGGAAATTAAACTATCTTTTAACATATTGATGGTATTTGTTGGTCTTCTAGTTATTTTTGTACAAATAGTTTTCCTTAGGTAGTGCCATAATTGGTACAGTCACGCTATTTCAATCGATAATTTCTCCTTCTTTAAACTAGGAATTTCCTTTTGAGTTAGGTTGTTGTAGTGATTGTTGGCATTATAGTTGCCAACAATATTATCAGAGATTCTCTTCTTTTGAAAGTAGGCTACATTGCCCTAATCATGTGGCTGATCAATAAAGCATACCATGGACTTGATATGATCTTGAGAACAACTGTTTTTAAATTGACGGCGTCGAATTATCATTTCAATTTTTTGTGTTTCAGAATTTTGATATTTTCAGCCTTTCGAGTTTCAGCCATTTGTACGTAACCCGAGGCCAACTGGATCTCGAACACTGCTCACAATAGGAATAGAAATCGGTATCAAAAGAAATTCGCGTAAAAAACGTAAATGGAGGTGGGTCGGCCACACACTACGAAAGTGCGGAGGGAAAGCTACAAGCAAGCAATATATTGGAATATGGCAGGATCTCGCAGCAGGGACAAATCCAGGGGCTCGTGACGATAAAACCCCACCATGGGAGATAAAGGAAGTCGATAGGAATCTGACCTGGGCCCAGGTCAAGGCCGCCGCCCAAGATGCATGAGAGTGAGCAAGTTGGTGGCTATTTCTTTCAAATATATTGAACGAACGATTTCTTGTTTGTTATTTTCTTAAACTATATTTTAGGGCGATATTCTTCTATGCATAATACATCAAATAAAGTTTACGTACTCTAAAACAGTAGTAATAAATTACCTTTCATACTTAAAACTATACGATTCACGCCGCATTGTAAATAATTATTGCTTAACGGTATAAATTTAAGGGTTGCCATCAAAATCGGAATGTAACACTTGTCATGGAAAACATCAGCCATCCTCCCGCCGGAGCTTGTTTATCGAATGATTTATGGAGCAACAAATAAATGGCAATCAGATCATAACCAAAATCATTGGAGCAAGAAAAAAAAAAACAACGACACCATCTCCGCTCTTATCCGGTTTCTCGTTGAGTACAATTTACAATTTAAAATTTGTATACATCCGGTTGTTTCGAATTTTGCGTTTTTGTCTCGCAAATGCATGTTTTATGGCTTCCCAGTACATGTTTCCTCATTCGTTCTGTTTCCCACGTTACACGAGAGTCAGTCACAACTTAATTCAATTTTCACAATACGACCGTTGTTGTTCTCCTATCTACAAAATTAATTACAATTACATACAGTTGATTGTTGTAACATAATCCGTTCGAATGTGACTGGTTTTTTTTTTCCTCCCATCCGCTTGGAATCCTTTTTTGTTCTCTGTAATATTTATCGATAGCGAATGCGAATAAAAAAAAAGTCACATCACATCACATATTCACGAAACTGGTGTGTTTCCACATTTGTTACTGTTTTATTTTTGCTTTGTGTGTTGGCTCCCTCCCTTCCTTCTGTGTGGCTCCAAAAACCCGAAATACTACCAAAATCGTACATTTGGGCGTACGCCATTGATTTCGTTCTTGTTACTCATTACAATTACAATATAAGATATTTGTAAAACATTTCACACTTGTATGATATCACAGTCTGATTAGTAACGTGTCTACTCGAGTCAATTGTCAAAGTAAATCTAAAGAGAAATTAATTAGTACAGATCAATCGAAAACAAATCTTTCTAACGCTGAAAGGTAGTCACTACAGATACCTACTACTTACGATCAATTAACCGAAAATACCGAAATTCGAGTTTTTTTTATATTTAGGATATACAAAAGTTTTGAGTAAAAACTGGAACAACATTCCAAAGAGACATATAGCTTCAAAACTGGTGCGAACAGGAATCGGTGCAATTAACAACCTGATTGGTGTATATGTGACCAAATGGTCAAATTCGACATTTATTAGCGAAGTTAACATTTTTAGAACATTTATTGTTAATTAAATGGCATGGCTGAGCAATTGTTTGCATTGTGGTTGATTCAACGTACCTTTGCAGTTATTGATCTGCAATACATTTTTATGAAACGTCCCTTTTATTTTTCGTTTGCGCTGAGAAATTGGTGTATTTATTTTTGTTGTTGCTGACAAAATAGAACACTTCCTTTACTGAGTTTCGGATATTCTTTGTGTGACTATTTATTATCAAATATTTCAATGCGTCCTTCCTGCTAAAGAGACATTCTTCGCTATCCCTTTTCTCAATTACTATCATGCTTGTTTATCTCCTGTGGATATTGAAAATAACAGATAGCAAAATTCTTTGTGTAGGACAGGCAGCGCATTGCTGACTTCACTCCTGACAGGACTGAAGGACTGACAGGACAGGATCACGTAGGATGGTGTCTTCGGTGCACTTATTCGTTGTAAATCAAAGAGCAGGTGCACCGCAGACATAGAGATGATTCGAGGCAAATGTACACTACTAATACACTTTTTTTTTGCGTACTAAATGAGAGTGATAGTCACGTTCGGGATGAAATCTGCAATATTGT